>NW_017536979.1:1437828-1482770 GCF_001853355.1 Bactrocera latifrons | reverse complement strand
ATACTGAGCATCTTTCTCTTTGACACCATGTCTGATATCCCACGTGATCTGTCAAATACTAATGCATGAAAATCCTAACCTCAAAAAAATCACCCGATATAATCTATTAAACAGAGAACTCTCTTAACTGGACTGAAACGCTGGTAACCAGACATTGAGAAAGTAGCCCTAATTTCGATATTTTATCCAATTAAATTTATTTGTACCGGCAAAAACATGTTCACTGTATTTAATAGTTTATTACATGGGTAATAATAAAATGTATATCACAGCAACGCGTGGACGGACTCAGAATTAGAATTTAACTTACATATATGAATTTTCATTAATCACAAATCTCTTCTTAGGAATTTTTTGAAATTGGACCATAACAAAGGGCTTCTAAGAAAAAGAGGGGTATCATTAAATGTTCTATATGCTTTCATTATCCGCACTTATAGCCAACAAAAAGTTAGTTCAAATTTATTTTATGTCACGGGGAGTTCAAAAGCCCAGCGCTAAAACGCAAGAGAAAAACAGAGTTTTGATTTGCTTCGAATCGGATGATATTTAGATAAGGGTGCGCTCCCTAGCGAGTTCAACGGTTTTACGGTTTGTGACGTTTCCGCTTTAACAGGCACCTACACAGGTTTGTTACGTAACAAGCTTGGTGTTACTGCTAATGTCAGTCAGCGATCTCAAAGCCAGTGTAGCTGCTCTATTAACGGAGTCAAAGCACACCTCCTTGAAGGAAGCTGCACTTCGGAGTAGTAAATATTCTGCTACCTTGATAGCAGCCATCTGCTTTTGAAAGACTGGTCTGCTAGCTGAAGCTACATCCTACTACCACCACCTCCCTCCCTCTCAACTTAAACATATCCGTGAAAAACCCATTGCCACTCTTCTTCAATAGATTCGACACGTTTAGAAATCTCTTGCAGGTGTATGGGATCCAGATTATCAGCAATGCAATCGAATTTACTATTTCATGTATACAATTGTGATTATGTCATATTGTCGAAATTGCCAATTTTTTCAATGTGCGCCCACTTATAACTGCAAAATATGGCTATTTCTCTAAAATCGTAAAACCAAAAGAGTTTCAGACAAACTAGCGATCATTTTTTTTATAATAAACTACGGGCTTAAATGTAATGCTTAATGACAAGCATCAAAATGACTAATTAACTCGATTTTACCGTGTAAAGAGAACGTACTACAACGCAAATCGCCTCTCGAAAAGACTAAACGCTGTTATCTGCTATCATTCGCTCTTATAGCGCAATTAAATACACTTGTAATTATCATGTTTCGTATGTAAAATTTAACACCCTAAATGATAAAACTGCTTAAACGGATTAAGAAGATAACGAAAAAGATTTAATTTCATAATTACATCCGAAAGTTAATAGTTAGTAAAAATAGAATATCCAAATAAAGGAGAGCGCGCAAGAGGTGGAAATTTATCTACATAATGTATAAATCTACATATACATATACATATGTTTATATGTATGTAAGTTTATACATAGAATAGCAAAGCTAGAAATGACCAAATTGAGCATAAGCCTTAATCCGAAAAGGGTAAGGGACCACTGGTTACGGAATGGTAAATAAATTGTGGAAATATTTCTTGTTATTGTGGCAAAATTTTCTTAAATTCTTGTTGCGCCGTCCGTTTTAGTCTCATTTTTAGCGGCGGTGGTTGCTGTGGTCACTTTGCCTCTTGACAGTTGCGGTTTACGAATTATTTTTAATTTTTATTGCCAGCTCCAGCAGCTGCCTCTGCGGCAGCGATTCATTAAAAGGTAATTGCAGACGTAACAGCGTCTACGGCGCGCGTTGTGACGCGCAACTGACATCAAACACTGAGATTTGAGACGCCATCCCGTTTTTTGTTTACTATTTCAAATTCGTTTCAGTTGTGTTACTGTCGTTGTCGCCACACGCTAATTGCCGTAGTCCACTTTGGAGCACAAACAGCATGTCTATAGAAAATATATACATACATACATATTTACATAGAGCTTCCGTTCCCTAATGGTGTTCGCGCTTTGGTGAGGGTGTTGCTTCTACTGTTGCTAATTTTAACACTGGGCTCGCCCCACATAACTTCAGATATACATACACACTAATTAATTGTCACATTTTGAAAGTAAAATTTACAAACCAAAAGCTCAAGTGAGATAAAGTTTCAACCAAACACAAAGACAGTAAACAAGTGAAAAAATTTGTAAAGATAACTTGATGTGAGCTACGTAGCTTCTTCAAGGTGGAAGAGCAGAGAGTGGCTGAGAGAATTATGCAAGATTGTGTCGTGGTTGCGGGTGGGAAAGGAATAGGAGCAATGAGTGCTGAATGAATACTATAAAGCTTTGTTCCTGAGCTTCTTTGATAAAACTGTAGGAGCCCTCAATCACCGGCAAACGGTACGTGGGTGTCTTTTGGATAAAAAGAAAGGTAAAATTTCTTTTGTATTCATTAGCATGTTACTAACAGGTGATCAAAGTAGAGATACTTTTTTCAATAGCCCTTTTTTGACAGATAATATGTGGTCGCGTGAAGCTGTCCTGTTATTTTGTTCAATCTTGTTTGGCATTACATCATGGGTAGACTTACGCCTGAACAACGTTTACAAATCGATCAACTTTGTTACGAAATTTACGGTTCTGTAAAGAATGTGGTTCGCGCGCTTCGCTCAAATTAAAAATGAAATACATACATTGAATATAGCTTGTGCAAGAACTGAAGCCGCTGGACCTGAGGCCTCTGAAAAAGTTCCAAGAAGATATGAAGTTTTCGAGCAAAATTTGGTTCAGCGCTGAGGCCCATTTCTGCCTCAGTTAATATGTAAACAAGCACATTTGCCACAATTGGGACGAAGAGCAACGTGAATTATTATTCAAGATGAATCAAATAAACTTTTCTGTTCAGCCCTGACTTAACGGATACACGAAATATCCTCAATTCTTTAGTTCTCTAGTTATAAGCTCTACCAAATATTGATAACAGTTTTAAATACATTCATACAATATACAAAACTGAAGAAACTTCGGTACAAAGACGCCCCAGTAGACACAAATTACACTAGAAGTCCTGCCCAGCGTCCGAGCTTTGGTAGCGTAAGTATAAAATTCAAAAAAATATTACCAAAGCTAACACAACTTAACTTCATTACATCGCATATAAAATGTAATGTTATGTCAGTTAAAATAAATATTTCGTTTTCTTAGTGGCCGTTCCGAAATCGGTCAGATTGTACGTTACCGTGCCACAGTTTTTAGTTTCAAGAGCTGTTTGCGGTAGTGGCTGGGTATGCCCTGCATATATTGTATTGGTCTCATATCTTGTTGTTGTTATTCTTGTTTTCTTTTGTATTTCCAGTTGTTGCTTTAAGATTCACAAATTTCTTGCTTGCATTTGAGCGTGCGTTTGTTTCGCAATAACACACACAAATTGCTTTGTTTATGCCACCGAAATGCCAAAAAATAGATATAAGCATACAAACGCACATGTACACATATATTATATGTGTATGAGATCACAAATTCGTTTGCATTAATTCACTTTAATTCTCTCACATTTTCGACGATTAATCAAAGATCGCTGTCGGTGCATTACGTCACTAAAGCGCATCTGCCGTTGGCTGTCTTTCGCACATTTGCAATGACGTCACGCGCCCGAAGCCATCAAAATGCACAGCACGCCTGCAACGCACGCGATCGGCGACTACATCAGACCGCACCAGAGCAAACATATCACAAGCGCGCCGCGACCGATCTTCTTGGAGCATATAAAGGCGCGAACCGAATATATTAGCGAAATCGAATATTTTTTACAAATGCGACGCTTTTTCGCATGAAAACGCTTTTAAGTGGCAATAAATGCGCAACCGACGATGCTTTGTTGCTTCTTTGTATCTGCCAGTTGACTAAACCGAGATGCAGATACAGATTTCGGTAGAAGATACGCCAGGGCAGCGATCGCTCTTGAAGCTAGATATATGTATGTATGTATGCGCGTAGTGATACACATATGTACATATACATATGTATTTATTTATACCTCTGAACTTATAAATAAACGTGTGCTCTTGTTTGTGCTTCTGTGTGAAAGTCACCACGGCCAGCTGCCGAAAGCTATAAGCAGCTGACCACGTTCGCTCATTTATCTGCGAATAATGGCATGCAGAATATGTGTGTATGTACGTATTAACGGCCGGCAATTTGTGACAAAAAGGTGAATAGATTTAGAGATCGTGAGCGATCGTTTCAATATATGAGTCAACCCTTTGAATGCCGAATCGAGTGAGAGCGTGCGTGTGGTGGCTTTGCGACGAGAGGTGTGTTCACCAGCAAATAATTAATTTAAAGTGTTAACTGCTTGAATCTCAAAGACTCTGTGATTAAGGCTCTTTTTTAAATAATTTTTTATTGAACTGCTTGCTTTTGAGTAGTAATTTTGTCAAAAAACAAACAAATTGCTCAGCGGGAGAGTAACGTAAATATACTTTCTAAGAAAAAAAGTAACTTCATAAAGAATTAAAATTCACAAATGTTGGCTATTAGCCTAGTTAAAGTCACTTATTCCATATTAAAATAAAATAATTTTTAGACTACGAATAAATCTTCTCAACACACTTTTCTTATTCGTATTTTCTTTTTTCTGTAAGTTTGTCGAACTGATCAACAAAAGGGCTTCGTCTTCCACCAGGACAACCCAAGATCACACCCATCTTTGATGACTCGGCAAAAGGTGTGAGAGTGTGGCTGGGAAGTTTTGATGCATCCATCGGACCACCATTTGTTTCGGTCAATGCAGAACTTGCTTAGTGAAGTAAAGTTGGCTTCAAGAGAAGCCTATGCAAATTAATAATCATAGTTTTTCGTCGAGGAACCAGAAAAGTTTTACACGATGGAATAATGTCTCTAGCGGAAAAATGGCAAAAAGTAGTCGACCAAAGTGGTAGATTTTTGATTCATTAAGGTTAAATAAGTTGAAGTTTGATTAGAAATGCGAAATTACTTTTTCGACTACCTATGTATATAAATTGAAAGGATGTTACTTGAAGACTACTAAACTACTAAACTGTATTGAGAAGGGTTTCGCTAAGCAAGAATGCTCTCATGGACTTTTAGTTTAAGCGGTTTATTATCAACGAAGTATTTTTGTTGAATTCTGGTATTCAACTCGACTATTGTCTATGTTTAACAAAAATTGTGATTTATTCCTATTATTTTCAATCGTTCTGTCAAAAATCATTCAACTCATCTTTTATCTTAGATTTACCAGCAAAAGTTCACAAATGAGAGAGTTAATTTTGTACTCTGAAAATGATTTTTTTTAAATTATTTTTTGATAAGGATTATTTTTAATTTGTTAATTACGTTCCATTATTTGAAATAGTTTCCACTCACTATTTCACTCTTAAAGTGCATCCAAAAGAGATGATATTTAACGATTTACGCAAAAAAATACGTTCAGAGTGAATTTCCCCATCATTATTTTATTGCTCTAATAACCTTTTAATCAGAAAGAGCGACCAAGACTCGCATACCTTTCAAAGCTATGCAGCCTTCGCACCACAAATCGCAAACATTCATCAAAGGTGATCCACATTTTCCACGCTAATTATGGGTGGGGTAAGGAACTGCTAATTCCTAATATCCAATGTGCTGTTAATGAGTCGATATGTATATAAAACTACTTATTTATATACATATGGATCCAAATAGACGCATTCTAATGTTCACATGTACGTGTGTGGAGCAAACTTTTTCATCATAGAGCAATTAAAAACAGTAAAACCAAACCACTTTGCCTTGATCTGACCCCGCGCTACAGTGAACGTGCGAATGCGTTATTTATAGCCGAAATGATGTACCGAATTTCCTCGTAAATAAACTTCAAATATTATGTGCCATTGTTGCACTTGTTGTAACACATGTGCAGTTGAGTAGCAATGCAATAAACATTTCGATATGCAAATGCGTGCAAAACACGGCAAACGCACGCCAATTTTTACATGTTGCACTTGCACGTGTGCTTGCCACAGCTCAGATACCAGATGCTCGTTGCGTGACGCCATATGCAATGCTGTCGGCAAATAGCCGCAATTATGTTGCCATGCGTATGCATGCATGCACAACAAAGTTATATTCGGATATTTTTAAAATCACAAAATCATTTATAAGCTACTATTTATAGCTGCGGTTTACTCGTGTCTGCTGCGCGATTAAGTGGCTCGGGCGTGCGCATGTGTGTGGGCATGTGGTGTGAGTGCTCTGGGCAGTCTTGTGGTCGTTTGTTTGTTAGCCTTTGCGGTGGGTCAGTTGCCAAATGGCAACCAATGAGTGTGGGAGCCGCGGGGGATGGCGGGCATGGGTGCGATGCGGAAGACATGAATATGCGTAAAGGCGAGTATCAATGAACTCGAATATGAGCTCGTATTTACAAACATACACTGCAGAAGGCCTACGCGGGTAAATATATGTATTTCTGCGCACAAATATGACGAGAGTTCTCTGGTATATACTACGTTATAATAAACAATCGTCATTTACATTTGCTTTAATTGAGTACTTCAGGTGCCCTTCCCATTGCCGCAGTCTCCAGCTGGTAATGACGTCAAAGTGTGGCAATTTATTAAGACTCACTCTTCTCACTAAATCGATCGTTTAAGAAAGACCTAAATTTCATAGTAAAAGTGTACTTGCGATGCCTTACTGTCCTACTTTCTTTATTGAGAAGTGCGTCTTTCCGTGTTCCAAACTGTGTATGAGCTAATGAGTCCTTCCGATTTCTATCAGCAATTATAGTGGGTAGTCGAAAAAGTATTTTCGTATTTTGTCAATAGATGTCGTTGCAGTCGTATGTCGTCAGTGATACCAATCACATTGTGTCATACCATATTGTGTTGGAATGGTGAGATTTTAAGCTTCGTTTAACCAAAAATTAAATTAAAAATTCTTGAATTAAAAATTAATGAAGAAATTTGCTAAATTTTTGTAAAAATCAGGGAAGAATGCCACAAAAGCCACCAATGAAATTTCAGAAGTTTACGGAGACGATGCTGTATCAGTTCGCGTAGCACAAGAATAGTTCGCTCGCTTCCGTTTTGGAAATTCCGGTTTACACTGATGAAAGTTTTACACTAATGGAATAGTGTCTCTAGCGGAAAAATAGCAAAAAGTGGTCGACCAAATGGTAAATATTTGTTTATTTATTTATAAGTATAAATATGAAAAAAAAAAAATAAGTTGAAATTTGATTAGAAATACGAAAAGACTTTTCGACTACGCAATATAAAAATTGCAACTTCGATTCACCAAGAACTAGACATTAATCAATCGAACAAACTATATCAGCTGTTCCAATCAAATTGTCAGAATGTACTTGCGATGACATATTGCCCTACTTTCTTTGGTTGAGAAGTGCGTCTTTCCGTGCTAAAAACAGGTTTAATGACCACATGAGTCCTTACTATTGATATATGCAATTATAATTTCAAGTTTTAATTCTTTAAAATCAATAATCAAATCTATTTTAACCTTTGTGGTATTTATTTGGAAAATTCCAAATTTTAAGGTGATTGCAATATATACAAAATATGTTGGCAGAAATATGTGTTGTTTGTTATTTCTGAAGGAAACTGGAAAGCAATAATCGCGATGTGCTATGGTTCCAAAATTATAATAATACCCTAAACAATATACAATAACATGTAATACTCCTAAAAAAATATCCGTAAAAGGTATATCTTTGGAGTTATACATATATCAAGTGCTTTTACATGAAATTCATTATTTGTGAAGGATATGCCAGCGGCGGTTTAGCAAATATTTTAACCAAATACAAAAGGGCGCGACCTTCTAAATGTCATAGCTGGACAATACCATTTTCCAATCTAATTTATTAAAATGTAAACATATACTTATGAATGTATGTACATATAGAATATGTATGTGCCCATATATACTTGTTATTTTCTGAATGTACAAAATTGGTTGCTGTAGTGAGGCTAAATATAAAAATAAAATAGAAGCAATGATCGCTTATGTACCCCATAAATTGCACATTATCTTATTAAAAATAATATTACATGAATGCCTACATAATTAAATATAAGTATACATTTGCCTCTCAAAAAGCTTTCATAAGAGGTGGACAACTGTAATTTGTGCTTAACTCTCGTTTTCTCATTGTCTCTTTGCTTAATGGATTGCGCGCATGGTGGCAAAAAATCTTAGAAATTCTATGAAACCGTCAACGCTATTCGCTTGGACCAACGGATGGATATCAATGACGTCAAAGCTCTTTATACATATGTACATATGTACTATCTGTATGACAAAGAGTCTTGCCATTATTGATGTAAGGCAAACACTGCTTTGCAAGTTTAGAAAGCTACATATCTTCGTGTCTATCTGCAATTGTAGCAATTACTATGAGAAATGATGATTCTCATAAAGAAACCAATGTTCTGGATTACACCGTTTCTGTTGTTGTGCATGTCTGAGCGAATTATTCACATGTGTTTGTGATCACTTATACCAGGAGCGCAACTCCTCCGGAACAATTTCATCTTTTTATATTAGATAAAGAAATGTGGGTCGACCGTAAAGAATAGAAAAAGCTGTTGGCTACTCTAAGAGAGTGGACAATTTGAAGGTCTGGAGGTCTGGAGGACCCATGAGGTCATGTGCACAGATTTTAGCTATTGACTACTACCTTAAGATCCTCAGAACTGAGCGTGAAGAAGGTAAACTAATTGTTCCATTTTCACGGAACTTAATACCATAAATTGCGAAAGTAGGGATTGTTTAGCAATTTATTTGCTTGCAACGACATCTTAGACGCTCAGACAAACAGCAAGCACACCCTTCCCCGCAACTCTTGCACAATCTTCCCCCTTTATTTCGCTGTCGTTCTGAGTAAATTACGTGCACGCTGATAACTGCGAAAACGCGAAACAACATTGGCGGCCGTCACCATAGCTGTAAATTACCACTACCTTCCTCTCTATGCTTCTCCCCTGGCCGTCGTCATTTGAAGTGTGATTTTGCGTGCGCGCAAATTGTCAAACGCCCACCAAAAAACATTCTCATAACAATTGTCGACCCACTTTCCCACGGCCCCGCTTCCCGCACAGACAACAACACAAGAGAAAACGTGCAAATATCCGTATCCACGCCGAGGAAGTGTCGCGGAGAGCTGGCGGGCTGCCGCTGACAGTGACTAATCGCGCATTAAACTTACGATCTCTTCGCAGATTAGCTAATGCAATCACATACTCACCCCCTTGTCATAATTTTTATCTGCGCTTTCGTCTATTGCTTAAGCAATTTTGATTTATGTAAAATAGTTTACGGAATTTCGCTGATGTCCGTATATGAAGCGAAATATTCGAAAACATTTTATAAACAGGCGTTTTGAATGTATCCGTCATTTCTTGCTCTTAAATTACAATTCTTTTGAAGTTTCCTACTTGCTTAGGTTCCAATTCGTTATTACCGCTATTCTCCCTTCATTACTTTACATATACATATTCTGTGTCGATTCAAATAGTCGCGTTGACCCATTTTTGATACATAAATAATTTATGTGCCATTAATGTTGGGATTTTTTGTGTTATACCTTGAAATAATCAATACCGCATTTAAGTGTTGACACGTGATAGTAATATATGTCTACTTTCAATGTCGTATTATACTGTGAGATAACCCTTTCGTCAGTTTTTTCGTTCCAAAGTAATGTTTACGTTTTCCCTTTGTAAATAAAAATAATTTGATATTTAAATATTAAGCCTTTACACACTGTTTCAAAAGACTCATGTCCGGTTAGTCTTTTAACATTTTTTTGCAACAAAAAAAATTTAAGTTTATACCAGATGAGGAACCTTGGTTTGATTTTTGGGTTTGAAACTGAAGCTTTGAAACAATTTAAATCAAGTGAAATTCGTTTAGGAGTGGCGATGAGGCGGTAGTATCATACTGCTCTCAAATCTTCCATGAACATTGGGACACTTTATGGTGTCTACATTTAGTATCATCACATCATATCATTATTTCACTAATCTACTGGACTTAGCACGATTTCGCCCTAGAAAAAACGAGACTTGAGAACCTAGTCACCGAAATGATTTGATTCTAATTTACTCGAAATCTCCCTATGAAATTTTAATTTTGTTAATTTGGTCTTATCACACTGATCTTGATAATACACTGTCTAAGAAAATTAAAAGAATAAATAAAGTAAAAAGTAGAAAAATTAAAGTAACATGAAGTACATAAGCAAAAATTGGAGAAAATATTAGAGAATAATATATAAATCTCAAACGGCAGTGGCGATAGTCTAGATTAGGGAATAGATTAAAGGTAATCTTATCACTTCAAATTTTTGGTGAGATCATGGTATAAACATGATTGCTAGAAAGTATCTCAAAAACGTCTAAGTTGACGATCTTTACAAAAAATATTATATATTGCACATGTATTGCGTAGTCGAAAAAGTCTTTTCGTATTTGTAATCAAACTTAAACATTTTTTAATTTATAATAATAAATAAATAAACAAATATGTTCCATTTTGGTCGACCACTTTTTACCATTTCTGCGCTACAGACATTATTCCATCAGTGTAAATCTAAATATCGAAATTTCCGGAACGGAAGCGAGCGAACCATTGTTGTACTGATACAGCATCTACTCCGTAAACTTCACAAATTTCATTGGTGGCTTGCGTGGCATTCTTCCATTTTTTATAAAAGAATTTCAAAATATCGCGAATTTCTTCATTATTTTAATTCATTTTTGAACAGCTGTAACGCTTCTCCAACTTCTGATTGGTAGCAATGGAGATATACGACTGCAACAAAATCTTTTAACATAGTACGAAAAGACTTTACCGACTACGCAATATAAATTTTCTCTAACCTTTAAATTAAAATATATTTTAAAAATATTTTAAATTTTTATTATAAATGCAGCACCTACACTATTTCTGAGCTCAATTATCCCTAAAAAGAAAGACTTTTAATAGGTCTCTTTCGTCGGATTTTCTTGTTAAAACTTTAAATTTTGATGCAACAATGTTCCTGCCGACCCATTCCACAAAATCGCTAACAACATTGTTACAATTTTCTTAAATTGCTTTCGAAATTAAGCGATAAAAGTATGCACGCCTATAGCCACACATACACACACTCAAGCACATGAGCATGTAAAGAGGTAGGCACTTGTGCTAATGTAGCAAATATTTGGCATAAATTGTAAATGGATGTGTGCGTGTGTGTGTGAATAACTGACAGTACTAAAGCACTCGCGATTGTGCTGTCGCCCACATACACTCACTCACTCACACACATATACATATATATAAGGAGGGCAAAAAGGGGTGTGTTGGCTGGCTGTTGGGCGCGCTGGTCGTGTAGACTGGCATTGAGTTCATTGAGTTAAAAATTTATTGTGTGCTTACTTGACGAACGGCACACGGAAAGCGAATGTGATGTATCGAGCTGCAGACAATGCTCATGCCACTTACACACACACACACACGCGCACTTATACGGAAAAGAGAAGAATTGTAGAAACATGTTTCTTTTACAATCAGCCGGTTGTCAAGCGCACTTGCTCATACACACATTTGAAGGGCGCTGGGACGTACGCTACGTATACGCGACATTGCGACACATCTTGCGCCTGTGCCGTGCCTTCGTCATAATGGGAATACAACCGCTCCGTTGTCGAGGAAGGGGAATAGAAAATAAATCTTTATGGTCGTATGCTTCCACCCGCTCAATCTTTGCAGCGCTCAGCTGCGCTTTCTGCCGCACACAACTGGCAACGGCTGATAACTCGACGACATGGTTGCTGAAAAGTCGTAAATCATATGGTGCCGAGTTAAGAGTCGCGTGACGTGCCTATTGAGTTTCAAGTGCTTCCTAGGCAAAGGCTCAGGCCATGCAGATCGCAGGCAGTACTCGGCACTTAGTTTGGATTCGAGTGCGTGCGCTCGTGCGGCAGCGGCGGTCATTCAACGCTGCGGCTGAGGTGGTTTTACGTAAGCATGGCGCGCGCAGCATCTAAATCGCTTGCCATTATCCAGCTGCCGAGCAGGAAGTAATCGCTCATTCGCATTCACAATTCTGTCCGTTTTGGCCATGTTTAAATTTGCTGTGGGAAATGTTTACTTGTGTGTGTTTGTGTGTATTTGGCTTTCACTTTCATTTGCAAGTGCTTCTCCTCTCACTCTGCTTCGCTTTGATGTCCACTATTGGCATAAACATTTGCAGAGCGTGAAGTGAGAACTGAAATTAAACAGTTATCGCTTGTGTGCATGTGTGTGTGTCGCTATGGGTGTGAAACTAATCTGTGCACAACACGGAAATGATCTATGAATCTCATTAAGATGTGCGGAAATGTATGTGTTTCTTTGAAATTCGAATAAAACGAGAAAATATTGTAAGTGTGTGCGTAAATATTTCGTATGTGTGCTCAAATAAAATTCGGCTGAGAAAAGCGCTATACATTAACTTTAGATCAGAATAGATGTCATTTTTATGCATACGACAACTTAAATTTAACAAAAAACCAGCATTAAAAGTACTTAAATTTTGAAGTCAAATCGGAATGAGTATTTTGTGGTTCTTACCAAAGTCAAAGTACATCCATTTTGGAGTGCACCATTTTAAGGTCTTCAACGATATAGATCTGGTTTTCAAAAATATTAGAGGATTTGCTAAGTATCTAATTGTCTTTCGCTAATGCTAAGATTGGTTATTTTACTTTAAGTTATAGTTAGTATTGGGTAGTCAAAAAAGTATTTTCGTATTACATATCAAACTTCAACTTTTTTTTTCTATAATGAACTTTAATGAACCAAATATGTACCATTTTGGTCGACCACTTTTTGCCATTTTTCCGCCAGAGACATTCCATCAATGTAAAACTTTTCCGGTTTCTCCGCGAAGATCAAAGATGTGTGTGTGGCCTATCGTTGTCCTCATGGAAGACGAAGCCCTTTCTGTTGGTCAATTTCATTGACTTTTCCAACGATAGGTCGACCAGAACGAAGTGCTTCTTTCACATAAAAGTTTCCAGAACGGAAACGTGTGAACAATTGTTATGCTACACTAATACAGCATCGTCTCCGTAAACTTTACAAATTTCATTGATGGCTTGCGTGGTATTTTAATATATATATAAATTTCAAAACACAGCGAATTGCTTCATTATTTTCACTCATTTTTGAATAGCTGCAACTTTTCTTAAACATTCTCCGAATTAAATTTTTTTTGTTTAATGAAGCTCTTTCCAACCCTATATAATATGACATACTGTGTTCAGTAGCACCGGAGATATACGACTGCAACGACATCTACCAAAAGACTTTTTCGACTACCCATTATTTATAAATAAATATTTTCGCTATTTTCGGCTTATTCGGAAATAGTCTAAAAAGGGTACATTCAAAGTGATTTATAATGACTTATGTGACAGGGAAGCATTTGTTATTTGATATCTTTAGAAATTATAAATTATGTAAGTCGTTTAGTTGGCTGTGAGAGCTGAAAACATTTGTGATAGTACTGGACTGAGGAGTCAGTGACCTCTATTTACTTAGAATATATTTGCTTCTAAAATCAACTGATTCAAACTCAAACAAAAAAGGGGCACACCTGTGGCTGCACATAATCCTCAACACCTGAACTGAACAATCACTAACTATAATAACAAGTCGCCTCTAGGCTGCACGTCTGGATTGATTGACGGGTCTGATATTTGGGCATTTAAAAGAATTTTTCACAGCTATCTTTTAGGCGCACAAACTGAGACAGCGCACACCCACGCACAAGTGCATACATATAAATATATTTGCAAAGGTATAGCCACGTAACTGTGTCTGCCAGTGAATTATTAGCTGCGGATTGCAGTAAACGTGATTTAATTTTGAATCCACATTTTGCCTCTGGCCACAAGCAACAACATCAGCAACAGCATCAATTGTGCTCTAGCACTTAACGCTCGCTGTCTGGCTCTTTGTCAGCTCTCATATTCTCCAACATTTGTTTTTGGGAATTTTTATTGCTTCATTTCAACCATAAGCGATGCCGCGGGCAAGGCATATTCATTATTATTCCTTTTGGGGCTAAATTGTCTTTTGTGGCTTTTTGGCTGCCGTTCACATATGCCCCGAGTGAGTTCACGCACACTTATACTTAAAAGTAGATTCTACCGCGAACCGCAAGCTCCTAGCAGTCGACAGTGCCAGGGTTCATAATGTGGGTCTATACTTGCATACAAATGCTCATGTGCTGCTGGGGTAATGAAACAATGCCGGCGGAAATTAGAGAGAATCCTTGACATTGGCTTTGTGCGAAGCAACGATTCGTCACACTTGTGTGTGTTACCGCACATTTTCTGAAGTCTCATGTTTTCATTGTGGCGACTTGCACACGGATTTGAGGATATCACAAGCATCTGTCTGCTCGTCGATTATCAGATTTGTAAAGAAATAGTACACGCTGGCGAAAAGCGAAAGCGGAAAACTAAATTTTATTTGTGCATCGTCCAACTATGAAGCTGTTGATACGCGTTGATTCGGTGTGTTAGGGCGGAAGTTGAAACATTCAATCTGTGCAGTAATCAAATGGCATGAATTTCAGATTTGGCAGGTGTGTCAAATTATACCCTGGGCACACTACAACAATTACCGGTTGGTATTTACTCTTAAATATGTATGCTGACCCTTTTGAGGACGATTTCAGCAAGTCTTCTTACTGTGTAATATTTTTGTAGTTTAAATGCAATACATACCTGCAAAGAGAAGAAGAAAAGAATTAAAATTTGAAATTGGAAAAAGTAATTATAGTAGATATTATTCAAAAAATTTATGAATAAATAAGTAATCAATGTGAGTTCCTTTTTCTTTGTAGAAGGTTTTGTAAGCGCGCAAAAAAAAAAATTCTAAAGAACTTAAATATTAATGTCAGGGAGTGACAGCTTGTCGTTTGCAGATATACGTACAATGATGGAGATAAACACATTTTGTGTGGAGACCAAATTGAGAAATTTTTCTAAACTTAGCAGTACACTTTCGCGGTTCGTTTGCGAAAGTACTTGTAATGGCACCACAGATGCAATTTTGATACCTTTACCGATTTCATTATTTCTTATTTATTTCTTATTTATTTTCATATGCAAGACAGTTTTAAAATTTTTTCAAGCAAAGGCAAGCAAAAGGTACGACCTTACTAGGTTGTTCAATAAATTTTGTCGTTCGATTAGAGAGGGTGTTGCTACTAGCCCATAACTTTTTTCGTTTTGTTGGTAAACTCTTCATATGAACGCATGTGAAGTTTCATTTCAACATGTCAATTTATTCTTTGCTTACAAGCCCTTTAGTGTCGTCGTGTCAGAGTATTTTTTTTTTTTTTTTTACAATGGAAAATAATTAACATCGTGCAGATATAAAGTTCTTATTTTTGGAAGGTGTGGCACAAAAGAGACTCATGAACGAGTGTTAAAGTATATAAAATGAATGAATGTTCACCTACAATTAGAACAGTAAAAAAAATAGGTTGCTGAGTTTAAACGTGGTCGTACAAGCCTTGAAAACGATCCACGTGAAGAACGTCCAAAAAGCATATCAACACCAGAAATCATAGCCAAAATACAGGATATGGTTTTGGAAGATCGTCGATTGACTGAGAGAGATTTAGTAGAGGCTCTACACATCTCATTAGGCAGTGTGGGCCATATTTTAAGTGAAATTTTGGGTTTTAAAAAGCCGTGTGCACAATGGGTGCCAGATTCGCTAACAATGGAACAAAAACATATTCGAATGCGACTTTTTAGCGTTTTAATAAGGATAAAGTGGATTTTGTGCGCCGATTCATCACTATGGATGAGACTTGGGTCTATAACCACGATTCTGAATCAAAAACAGAGGCTCAAGAGTGGTGTGAACCTGGTTGTTCGGCTTCAAAACGAGTTCATTTCCGGAAATTCGCCAAGAGGGTTATCGCATCTGTGTTTTTGAGATACGAGAGGAATTTTGTTTGTGGATTACTTGCAAACTGGTAAAACAATTAATTCTGCAAATTACTGCAACTTTTTGGACAAGTTTAAGGGAAAAATTCATGAGAAAATACCCGATTTGCTGAAGAAAGAATCCGTTTTCAACAGGACGATGCACCGTGTCAGAAGAGCATTTTGACAATGACAAAAACCCATGAATTAAAGTTCAAACTGTTGAAGCATCCACCGTATTCACCAGATTTGTCGCCCATTTGTTTACATACTCTTAAAAATTTTTACTCTATTGTATTTTTCAGTCTTCTAAAAATAAAGAACTTTAAGTAAGTTATAATAACATTACAATTGACTTCGTTGAGTTTTTGCTGTTGTTACAGCAACATACCTTATAAAAATATATTATATATATTTTTTTTTAGTATCCGGTAATATTTAAGGACATACGATTAATTAAACCAAAAGCCTTTTGCCACCCAATTCGCTATTCGCTTTTCTTAAAGCCGAAATATTATCAAATTTAATATGGATTAATACACAGCCAAGTACAAACGACAAAATGTTTTTTGTTGTTCCAATAAAACGCCTTTGTAAATATATAATATTCATGAGCGCCTACATATGGTGCCGTGCCGCTGGGAGCGTGATAATCATTAGATTAGAATTAATGATACACTTTCATTTTAAAACATGATTTTGCAATTCATTGCCATGCCAACCTTTTCTCATCTGCTAAAATCGGCAAAAAATAACATGCCAAGACCCAAACTAAGCCCACTCATACAAAACCATATGTGGGTGTGTGCGCTCGTATGTTGTCTAACCATCAAATGAGCAATTTTGTGCTGTGACACGCAAATGGCAAATAAAAATTAAAGGAAATGTGCGAAAATGCCAACGATGCGGTAAAATGTGGAGCGTAAGTTCAAGCACACACATCCGCACATCGTAGCTTGCATAAGAATCGCTGTCGTCTCGTTGGTGTGGATGTGTCAATCGGTGCCGCACATGTATTTGTGTGTGTTTGTGTTTTCCGGAAAGTGTAAGTTTAATAGAGAGTGAGTGGCAAGATCTTGCTGCCAGCAGCGTTTCCTCTATGGCACGTGTTCAAATTTACCAACACAAGCAAACAGTAAATGTGTACCAATGCGAGCTGTTCTCTCTATGTCTATGCTCTAAGTATGTGTAGGTTTGAGTGCGTCTGCTTGTGTGTGTGACAGTAATAATATTGCGAATTAAGTACTCAACGTCCTCAAAATATTTTGTGTTTATTTGGCATTGTGGTTGACCCGGCAGCATTTTCGAAATACCGTTTCCTTGTGGGGCCATTGCTGTCGCCACCTTTAATTGACATTAACTCTCATAGAGTTGGCTCTGATTGAGATTTCGTTAACAGCTTACAGTTGTAGTAGAAACGTACATAAGAGCGGGTCGCGTAAGCGGGAGATGTTCTGCGGACTTTACTTAAGAGACTATGGGTCTAATATCTTAAATCGTTGGCTAGCAACCGGTTTTGGACCCATAATCTCTTAGATACAATTAAACAGATTGATGCGTTGAACATTTTTCTCATACAAGATTTCTTCATTTTTTTTGGTACCTTGCATATCAACCCGCTCTAATGTACATATGCCTTGGCTGTAAGAGTTCTTATGAACGTCACACAATAAAAAACAAGATGCAAGTATTATTTGGAAAGATTGCAAGTACATATATTTTGTATTTCGCAAAAAATATCAGTTGGCTTTATCCACTTTTTAAATTTTTCTTTCTTGTCTTATCAATATTGTTAAATTACTTTTTTATGCAGGTGGCAAAAATTTTATTTTCCTAATAAATTCAATAAGGAATCTCTTCAGGTGCATACCCTTATTGTAGTGTTTAATTTTTTGCTTGCAATTTTGAAACAGATGACGAGCTTCTAGCACTTTTTACATTAAATCTTCTGAGGATTAGTACAATGAACAAGTAAACTCTTTCCCATTTATACTTCATAATTGTCTATATGAGACAAACGACAATGACCACAAATTATCTTCAGCAGAAAGTGTCTTTGTAATGCGGCAGGAGTAGAGCCAGCCAAAGCCTTCAAGCAAATTGAAATGAATAAATTTCTCATTTACATTAGGCCGGGTTCAGTGAACTTGAGCGAAGAATATGATAAAAACGAAAAAGTAGAGAGCAGTAACAAGTAGCGAATAAATATGGTGTCCAATGCACATCTTCACTAATAAAAACCGTTAAAAAGAGCAACGAAATGGAAACAAGTAAAGCAGCGAGTTCAACGAGAGGCTGGGGAGCACGGGGTGGTGTAAAATATCCGCAGAAATAATTCGAAGAAATTTGTTTTATGTAACGACTTGTCATTTATATTCGCTGGTCTCTGCGTTTTTCGCGCTCCCGCCGATTCGCTACAGAGAGCAATGAAGTGTATACGGGAGTAGGCGTTTGGTTAGGAGTTTCGGTTGGTAGTTGCAGCTATGGCTCACAATGTGTAGCGCCATTATCGGTTTGTTTAGGCAGACACAGACTCGTGAGGACTTCTCCAACTGTAGTAGCATATTGTGGAGCTTTACTGCTAATCCCGCTATCATTGTTGTAAGCAACTGGTAATGACAGCCAGACGCGTGGCACTCGGTGCTCACAAATCTTTAGTTTCAAGTACTTTAAATAAATTCTTTCTTTCGATTTTTTTGTAAAACTTTTGTTTAAATTTTGCTGTATTTTTTCTTTAAAGGAGCAATAGCACAATTACAAAGTTCATTGAACTGCTCGTAATGAAATTTTGAAAAGAAAAACAACAATATTAAAGTTGGAAAAGTTCGAACCGCATTTAATTTTATTTGAATGCCTTTACGGCGCCTAAGCGATTTTTTGATTGACTTTTGAGCTATGACCTAAAACGCACATTGACCAAATGACGTAAAAGCCAGCCGTAACACCAATGTAAATGGTGAAAATTTATCAGAAGTGATTTTTTCCGAAGTGGGCAATTTTATAATATATCTGAGCAGAAGAGATTGTTACATTCGATTATGGAAGTTATGTCGGTATTAATAACTGAACTATTTAGCCATCCGAAGAGAGCTCACTATAAAAAAGATTATGTTGAAGAAACTAGCATACCCATTCTCGAAAATATTTGAGAGCTTGAGAAGTAAAACATACATTGTAGCCCGAAAATTCCGTGAAATCAAAGGTGGTAAGATGCCTGAACGAAAATCGAACTTGGATTGTTTTAAGTATGTAGTCCTTTGTGAAGCCATAAAAAAAAATAACTCCTATGTTCGATCTTATAAATTAGCCATACGCTTAGTAGCCAATAAAAATTTACATAAGAGTTTAACTTCAACACACGCCAGTTCGGTGGGATGTCTGAAGATATGCTCTCCCAAGTGTTTCAGTCTTGACCTCCCAAACACGGAAGAGTCAAGAAAGGGGTATTAAGTTGTTTCCACCCCATCTTTTCCCATAAGGCTTATGCAAATGACGTCTGGAATGATTCCCAACCTTACAGCATGTCCGCCAATAGGGCAATAATCTATTAAAAACCCAACAACTAGGGATAGGCTAGTCATACAGAGTGCAAAGAGATCACTAGATCTCCTGTGATCAATCTTGGTTATCTAGTAGAACGCCAGAGGATACGGGAGCAACGACCCGCTTCCATTCTACCCATAGCGGTTCTATGGTGCCTTTCCTGGCTGGCTCATCAGCTTGACAATTTCCTACGACTCCGCTATGGCCCGGCACCCATACCAGTCTTATCACAAAAACACTCGATACTATTCATACCGCGGTTAGGCACTCCTCGACCAACTAGGCTAGTATTGCCGCTGTGCTATCTGAGTGAATGGTCACTTCTCTGAAGGAGACTACCTTAGTGTCTGAAACCTCGGCTTGAAAAACACTGCAATAGTCAGGAAGTCTGAGGTTGAAGTTGATAGGGAGTTAAACATTTAATTTGTTTACTTTTATAACATAAAATATATCTATAAATTTAATAGTTAAGTCTTACTATATGCGAAGTATATGCATTTGATCAAAATCCGGCAGTAACAAAGTACACCGCCCATTTAGATAATGGTTTTACAACTATTCAATATCAAACCAATAACAATAGAAATATAATTTCACAAATGAGCTTCTGAGCATGACTTTGGTAAGGTAATTCATAACTTTTGACCTATTTGAATAAAATTTATTTATGCTTTTAACAGTTTGAAAATTGAAAAAAATCGGAACCGTCTCCCTCTCAACGGTTCATTTGACTTACTTGAATGGATTGACCCCCCTTTCAATCTTATTGACATCGGGTCAATATCTCGTACACATTTTACTTTAGTCTGATATAATGAAAGTAAGCAGTTTATATATAAGAGAGCTTGATATCTCGGGAAGACTAAGTGAAGTCTCTTAATAGAACTCCAAACCTGCATGTAGGAAACAAAGGAGGAAGAAGAATATGACCGGCCTTAGTCTTATTCTTCTACTTCGTCTTCACTAACTCAGCATGCAACTAATTTTCCTTAATTTCTTTTACTCGCATCTTTATTACATAAAAATGGAAATGCCCTCCCAAAATATACATATGTATGTTATATTTTTAATAATCCACGTTCAGCTACTACTTAGCTCCTTCCTTATTTAGTTTTTATTTCAAAAAGTGTATTACATAAACTGAGTTTGACCTCAACTGCACTGTGATTCTCTGGAATACTTTCAATAATCTATTTATAGCTTATAGTTTTGTAAGTAATCCCTCGCATATTCCGAAGCAGTGGATTCAGGCTGTTAGCCACTGAAAGAATTTCCAATTATTTTTGTTTGCTTAATACGTGTATGTACATATGAATCTTTGTATGTATGTGCGTGTGTACTTAAGCATATTTTCGCATGTGTGTTAGTATGTGAGCTGCTGTTGTCGCTGCTTCTGCCACAATAAACAAGATAACCAATTACGCCACTTGTGTGCTAATTGCGGACGACAGTTCCCGCCAACGAGACAGCCGCCCAGCAGCCAGAGCTTGGGCAACCAGCAGCACTTGAGAAAAAAAATATAAACAAAAACAAAAAAGTGGAGGAAACGTCGCCTCCGTCAGCAGAGAAATTAGGAATTCAGCATACATTGACCAGCATGACAACTGGATTGCTTGCCAGCCGGGAACACACACACACACACATAAGCACATTTATGCAGAAACGGTGTAGTGGGGGCGAAACATATGCAACAACCTACAAAATCACATGCTGTCTTGTTTCGCCTCATCAACAGCATTACCAACAATAATCACAACAACAGCAACAGCGCCAGCCGGAAGAACATCCATAACTTCCAAATTGTACTGTTGATTTCTGTGCTCATTGTCGCTTTTCGCAGAATTACTTATTATTTGCTTATGTGTATATGTGTGTTTGTATGTATTTGAGAATGCGTTTCGCCACACATTTCTGGTGAATTCCTGAGTACAAATAACAACCTCATTTTCGGCTGAAATGTGTCCCGCAGCGTGTCCAGCTGCCACGCGGCACATCACTCACTCGATTGACCATTATGCCATGGCGCAGGCATCCAAATGCGGCGAATTGCGAATTTTAATGAAATTGATTTGCTTCAAATATGATAACGAACTTGTGGCCCCTTAACAATGGAGGGTCCGCCAAAGCCTCACTCTATTCATCATGTCTATGTGTTCGTGTGTGTGTACATGCCCTTCAATGCCCCGGCAATGTCACTTTGATGACATAATTTAAAGTGGAAAAGTGCAATTTCAAGTTTAAATGCGTATTGAGGCCACAGCGGGGGCGAGGGCGGTTACGGTGGCTGTGCGGCTTGGTCGTTCCATTATAAAAGTAGTTAAAAGCGTCTCGACGCAATTTGAGTAAAAAGAGCAAAATATTAAACTAGCAGCAACCGGAGGCGATGTTATAATACGAATGTCATTGGCTATTTGGACATTTCTTAACGTGTACAACGTAGCGTATGAGCGACACCATGGTCGAAAGCATGAACTTTTAACTTCACAGAGACATAGGTTAAGCGCCAGTGGCACAGTAACAACTGTTTTGATTCGAAAAGTTAAACACATTTATCTATAATGATTTGCCCTAAGGGAAACATCTCTATATATTATGTGCGTTCATTGTTAATGCTAAGTGTCTTATTATTTTATCAACTATTGCATATAATATATTAAGCAGCGAACCAAATATAATCTTCTACTCGCTTAAATGTAAAAAAAAAAAGAAAAACATTTAAAAGTTGTGACTAAACAGCATAAAGATGTAATTAAGCCGTTGTGGGTATCAATGTCGAAGCTGTGAGGCTGTTAACTTAGAAGGTGTTAACTGAAACTGCTAAAATTGGCATTCAATTCGCATTTAGGCTCAGGTGGAATTCGACACTTCTTAAATAATAGTCGGGTCATTAGTCCGGACAGGGTCATAATGAAATTCAAATTGATTAAAATCCAGTTACTAAAAGAGGTTTGATTGAGAGAAAATATGCCAACTAACTTTATGTGCATAAACAGTCTGAAAATTAGATGATATACTACTTTGTACCAAAGAAGACGTATCTTATGATTATGTGGTCTTCATTTTCGCCTTACATTAACTTACTTCAAAAAGTTTTAAGTTGAAAAATAATTTTAGTGATGCTAAATGATAACAACCGAACACCTGCATGGTGAGTGAAGGGGGAGCCTGCTTTAGAAGCTTAAGGAACAAATTTTATTTTTTTGCTTAAATTTCTTTAAAAACTATCTGTGAACATGTTTCCAAAGTTATAGATGGGAATTCGAAATATTGTCGAAGCTAGTGCGGAAATAGTGGCTAAGCGTCTAGCAGGTATACGAGCGCTTGGGCAGACTTTGGCGCGCGATTTCTCGGTTTTTGATTTTTACGATTTTTCTTAATTGGCGAGCAGGATAGAAAAAAATAAACGTCGTGTTTAATTGGTACAAAGTTTTCTATTTAAACTAAAAAAAACTAATAAAATCAAGCTTGAACATATTTTTAAACTAAATAAAATAAAAAAAATTTTGATTAAAAAACACTTCTTTCAATTTTTAAAAAATTGTAAAGGTTTACATTATTTCCGGAACTTTCTAAGGTTAGCTAAAAGGTAAGTTATTAATAAATATGAATAATCTCTTCGAATTTTTTGTTTCGCCACCAAATGCCGGCAAATGCACATGCGAGATGCTTCGGGCAATTGCTCTCCAAAGGCAGAATATCAAAGATTTCATATCCAAAAAATTTGCGGATGATGTTTAAATATACAACTATAAACCCTAGAAATTTCGCTTTACCAAATCTTTTTCCCCTCCCAGAAAAAACCTCAAAAAATCGATTTTTGGAAGCCTCTGAAGCAGGCTGCCCTCTTAAAGTGCCACATGTGTATATAACGGGTTAGAGTCTGAGCTAAACCAAATTATTATTCTTAATCCTTATTACCATACCAAAATATATCTACAAAGACACGTTTTAGATTTTAATCTCACCAAAGCCATATATGATCTAATAATGTTGGTCCAAAAGGGGAAACCCGGTGGTGCAACCCTTTATAATTTCTATTATAACCCATAAACAAACAGTACCAACCTGCCTACTTTATTTGTAGGACTAATGCCCTAATCCGGCCTACGTGGCACAAAAACAAAGCGTAAAAAGAAATMACAAAAATATGAATACAGACACAATTTGTAACGGAGCCTATGCAAAGGGAAAGCTGACCTACAAATCAACACTTTCGCTCAGTGTCAAACGTCAGCATAAGCCAAACGAAACAAAACAGAAAAAATAACAATAAAAAGGGTCAAGTAGGGTCAGTTTAAATATATTACAAAATGAAGGGTTTTGGGTGAACGAGTGTAAGTGAAATTTATGCAAATCTTTTTCTCATAATTTATAAAACATTTAGGTTAGACAAAACTTATGCACATACTAGGGTGAGTCAAAAGGCCTAATTTAACGAGTTGTTGGGTTAAAATTAATCTAAATATATAAAGACAGAAAAATATCCCTGCAGGAATTTTGGCTTCTAAAAGTTGCGATCTCTCAGCTGTCATTTACCTCACAATTGCTTTTGCTCCATATAGTATAAATTTGTTGATCGTTTATGGGGATTGGTTAATAATTGGACCAAGTCGAAAGTGTTTTCCTTCAGAAATTTTGTGGTTTTAAACCTAAATATATCTGTAACTATATGATATAAAAATATTTCGAACCACGATTTTCTAATAGAAATTTATAATTCAGTCCAAAGGGAATACATTAAAGAAATAAACGAACGAAAACTTCAAATTGTCAGCCAAAAAACTCAATAATAAACAAGAAGTTAAGAGCACTACATACCCATCTCGGCAAGCGCCCGTCATGGCGAGAGCCTTGTAGCGTGCCTGTTCGTCGGTCGGCAGCACAATATCCACAGATCGCGAACGGGTCGCATTTATATTCGGCACGGTGAGAAAACAGCCATCCTCGCTGGGCTGCAGCTCCTCCGTTTTGCCGGCCGACGACATTTTCGAAAAGCACGAGTCCACCGAGGCGGCACGGTCGCGCTTCAAATCAGGTACAGTTAGATAAATATCACGTACAACCAGCGCATGTTTAGCTGCTGTCGGCGAGCCACAAGTAGCCACTGTGGACGCCTCATCCACCGAATCCACCGCCTCCACTGACGATTTGACATCCTCGCCCTGCGATACATTCTCCAGTGAATTGCCTGTTGGCTCAACGAAAATCGCTTCTTGTCGTGAGATAGAGCGCCGACGTGGACGCATGGCGGTCGGTGAGGGTGGCACTGCTGCAGCATCATCTGCATCCGCTGCGCTCAAACGGCTGCTAAAACCGGGTGGTGGCGGCAATGGCAAATCAAAGATGGGTGAATGAGGCAATAGTTCAAGTGGTGAGATGGGCGGAGGTGGTGGCAATTCCATCATCGGACTGTCGCATACGGACAACGAAATGGATGGTGAAGGTGGTGGCGAGCCGGGATCGATGGGAAAGGCATACGGAAAGGGCGGGCAATCGCCATTTGTGGGCGACAGTGTAAAAGTGATGCCGCACGGTGTCGTCGGCAATGGTGGCAGCAACGTATTACCAAAGTGCGGCGAATCATGTTCGGATTCTTCCAGTCCTTCATCTTCCGATGTCGTCACTGAGCTGCCAATGGTATGACGACGCATTTGACGTGGCAAACGTGCACGTGACTCCTCAATGCTGCTGCCCGTGCTCAAACCACCCAATCGGATGTCCATCTCTAGTGCCGCATCATCGTATTCATATGAACCGCCACCAGTTTCAGTGCCATCACCAGTAGCGGCATCCTCTTCATCGTCCTCCTCCACCACTTCATCGTCCGCCGTCACACTCACACCATCGATGTCTGTATCGTCGTCAGAACTGCTGTAACCGTATGACAGCGATATCGATTCGCGCCGATCGCCTGCCATGTAAAGCTGCTCTGACTTCTGCTGCTTCAAATACTCCTCCAAGTACATACAGTGCACACACGGTGGTGGCGTTTTCGTCGACGAACTCCGACGCGCCTTGTTACGGCGTGGCACTTCCAAGAATGTGCCCGAGTCATCGCTGCCCGCAGAAGCCGCCGCCGAGTCGAAGGAATGTGAGCGTTGCGTGTGCGTGGCTTGCGGCACCTGCAATAGACCCGTGTCCAGCGAACGTTCGTCCGTCGATGACGAGGACTGCTGCTTCAGCAGGTGAGACGAGACGCGTTGTGCCTCTAATTGCATTTCATCAAACGAAGCGGAACGCACCTGTTGGCGGGCGAATAGCGCGAATAATTACCATTCATTATGCATAAACGCGCGGAGCGGAGGATTTGGAGAGAGAAGAGTGAAAGAGAAAATGTTGAGGTTATTAAATGGCGCACGGTGCTGCTGTTGCACACTTATAATTTGCTTTAATTTACGACGCGATTGCATGCAAACACTCAAACAACCGTACAAGTACAAAAACAATAACTATAAAAATGTAGACTCAGCTGCGTGCTGCGCTTCAAATAGAAGCAAAAGCTAAATAAAAGAATTTTAAAAACATTTTGAAATCTAGAACGGATATGCAGGCCGGTGATTGAGGGGTGTGATGCAGGCGGTGTGTGTGTGTGACATGCAATTAGATACGAGCGTGTGATGTGTGTGAAGAACATATTAAAACGGCACATGCAAGGCTGGCAATTGGAACGGAAGTGGTCAACGGTTCGTGCTGGCAATTATTGCTGAGATAAGCATTCACAAAGGTGGGCGAACCAAACATTGTGAAGCTTGAACTGGACGGTATGGACTATGTTAAATTAATTCAAAGGTTTTTAAATATATTGTTCTTTCTTTAATGTTGCAATTAAATAACGTTATTTCTTATTTTTTATTTATTTTTATTTTTTTATTCTTTCACTAATTCCACAATTCATACCTTCAAGCATAATATCTTTCAATTACTGTAAAAGGGTATAAAACAAAATACTCAGCCCACCAACCCCCTTTCCGACATAAAAATAAATATTTTTAATAATTTATAAGCTAATATGTGCTCGCATGCGTTTGTGTGTGTGTATGTATGGTCGTAGGTGAAGGCGTCGGTTTAAACGGATTAACACTGAAAAGTGTCCAAAATGAGTGACAGGCAAAGTATTTATTGCTTTTGGTTTTTGTTAATGCCGTCACAAACAACTGTCCACGGGCTACAACAACCACACAAATATTTACTCATTGCACATAAGAGCATTTGTAGTTCTGTGTGTGGTCGCTGTGTTTGTGTGCTGGCAGGTGCCCCAGTGCAAATATGCTGATCATATGTCAAAAGGGATTTACATGTGAAATGTATGATTATTACGACAGCAGTCCGTTAACGGTATTGTTTTTGGCGCCACCCTGCTGGTTGTCGGCATCGGCATCGTGCTACTTTTCGGTTTTGATTATACTCGTTACTCGTTTCACTTTTGCACGAATATCGGCCAATTTTCACACAAATTACGCCTAAAAGTATGCAAATATGTATTTATGAAAGAGATTTACATGCAACACGTGCCGTTCCAATAGCGTGCCCGTGCGTATGTATATGGAAGGGTGTGCAATGTGACATGTCACCCGGTCAAATGGCAAATACACCAGTCATTGGAGTTCATACACACATGCATACATATATAATATAATATCTTTGCATCGAGGATGTTGTCTGTTATGTTTTTTATAATCACTGTGTGATATACCGCCATTGTTCTCATATTAGTGCTTGCACATTTTTATGTCCTTGCGAATTACTTTCCACATAGTCATCGGGTCCGGAGACACGAATAACGCATAAAAAGTTGTAAAAAATGTTAAAAAAAAGAACTAGATTGAGCTCACGCTTTCGATCTGGTGGTAATGTGAGCTCAGTAAATTTGGTACCATACGGTACCCTGATAATTGGTTAACTAAGGGTATACACCCTTTTTGGGCTTAACAAAGGACATTTGGGCGAAATGGGTTTAAAACCTTTTCTGTGGTTACCTCTCCATAAGCTCTGAGATTATGATCAAAGGTTCTCAAGAAGAAAGGTACTCAGCGAAGATTTCTGCTGAGTTATCCGATAACCTTCTAAGCGTGTAAGCAGATTCAGTAAGTTCATTCTCATCTAGAATTATATCATAACCGACTTTCGCCACAAATTATTATTAAGAAGGAGCTCAAAAAATGTGTTACCGCTTCATTAAAAGAGCAGTTCAACATGCCTTGGCTATATATAATAATTTTTTCCATTCGAATATCTATGAAAAAATATGAAACTGCGAGTTTCGTTTTTCGAGTGTTGAGGGTGGAAATTCGGGTCTCGCGACCACAACACTTTTGATGTCATCACGTTTCGTCTAAACGTATATTTCTGCCTCCATTAAACCACCAATCACTGGGAAAATACTCAACTTTTGTAGAACTTTTCGTTGCAAATGCAAGAGCAGCTTTTTGTTATAATAAAACATGGTCTAGAAGCATGTTAAAGACGGCATTTAACAGTGACTTAATATTGATGAATTTGTGTACTGGTTAAAGTTTATATGAATTCGTTCAACTGGAACAATTTAAATAATAGTAACTTTAGTTTATAAATATTGCCATGCAACATCAAGAAATATTGTGCCGTTAACAAAAAATAAAAAAGCTTAAATATTTCAAAGCGGCATGCTTCGCTGGTACAGAACTAAAGCAGTAATGGCAACAAAATCGAGTACAACATTTTTAGGAAAAGTAAAAATTGCTGAAATTAACATCCACAAGGGGTTCGCACCTGTTTCGGCACCTCGAGACTGTTTTGGGTCTTCATCTCGGCGCCGGTGGGAGTGCGCGAGCGCGTGAAAGTCGTACGCAGACGCTGCATTTTGCCGTAACTTCCTCTGCACAAGTGTTAATTACGCCTTGCTGTTGCTTTGTTCTCTTCGCCACGCTTTTGTGTCTTAATTTTTGCCTCGTTTAATTGCAGGCTCTCTTTGAGTGCCCGCTTTGCTTCTTATCCGCCCTCCGCTGGATGCTTGTTTGATTTTCTGTTTTATATCTGTTTATTGCTGTAATTTACGATATCCTATTTGTTATGTGTTTCTCTGTTGGTTGCTTTTAGCTGTCAATAACAACACTTTAACTGTTATTCAAGACTAGTTGGTATTTATGTTTTTTGGGCGGATGTTGATGGGCACTACGTGTCCTTAATGGAAATTTCTGGTTTCTGCTTTGTTTGGATTTTCGGCGATATTGCTTTTGTTGTTGTTCTTCTTCTTCTCGTTGTTGCTGTGAGCGCATCTTGTAAATAGTCGCACTGTTGTTATTGCAGTCACAACGGGTGTTGTTGTTGTTGTTGTTGTAGTCGTTGTTGATATCGCTTTGATTACCGTTATTAACGCTGACAGCTACAGTTTCCCTTGATTTGCCGAAAGTAAGTAACGGTTCATTAGCTTCGATTTTGCTAAAGACTCGACGCTCGCACCGCTGTGGCGCACAAATTACCGGCAAGGCCCAACGATAAGCGGCAATTAAATAGGCAACACATGTGCTAAGAACTTCATTTTGCTTTTGCTGAGCGAAATTAACAGCTGCCGCTCCGCCGTCTTCAAATCCCATTTTCGTTGTAACGACTCACGGTGGATTTGCGCTTCGATTACTTTCCTTTCGGCAGTTCTGCTTTGAAGTCATTGGCGATATCATTGCCGGCTACAGTGCCCGTTGTTGTTGTTATTGTATTGCTTTTTGTTGCTATGCACTGGCGTGTGGACGATGGTTAACCTCTGCATTGATGTCTTAGCCTGCGAATAACTGTGATTCCGGCGTCTTTCGGGTATATTTAGTGGTAAATCGTTGTTTTTGCTGTTTGTTGTTGCCTCGTTTATCGTGCTATTTGTTCTTTGTTGCCTTTGGTTTGATTGTCTTCACATCATTTGTACACAGCGGCACAGCGTAATCGAAGCAGTTGTGAGAAACACGAAGTTAAAGTAATTGCTGCAAGTTTTTGGAACGAAAATCGAACGGAGCAGAAAGGGGAGAGAAAGAGAAATTTTAAATGAGCATAATTTATGAAAATGTATTTTTCTTAAATGTTGTTTTTGCCAACTTCAAATGCTGCTTGGCCTTGTGCAAGTGAAACAATTTAAGGCGCTTAAAAGAACACTTTTGCCTGTCTAAAAAATCTCACTTTCGATTTTCATTTAAATTCTTATACAGTTCAATTCCTTTTAGTTTTTAACTTACTTAACCATTCCAAGGGGGTTCAAATAAAATGCAATTTCATCCAGTTGAACTCAATTATTGATATAGATGAAAAATAAAAATACACTTCCAGATATAAAACATGAAGGAAATTTCTACATATTATTATATTTTTGGGATCAAAACGTTCTCTATCTGATCAATCAGTGGGTGCTTGGCAGCTGTTTGTTTACAACTTTCTTGTCTGGCGTTTTTGACCGTGGAAAAAACAGATTTGCTTGAACTTTTGCGTTTCCAATAGATCTGCGACTATAAAATCGTTCAAAAGGTTGCAAGTGTTTTAAAGAGTTAGAGTCTCCTTTTTACGAACAAGTATTTGAGTGGCACAAAGCATTCAATGAAGGACGGGGAATGTCAATATCCCTTATGAATCGATTCAAAGCATTTTGGGTAATGTTTTGGGTAATATTTTGTATAACCTTTGGGTAGTGTTTCGGGTAATGCTTCGAGTAATGTTTTGGGAAATATTTTAGGTAAAGTTTTGTGTAACCTTTGGGCAATATTTTGGGTAATATTTTGGATGATGTTTTGAGTAATGTTTTCGATAATGTTTTGTGTATAAAGCTCGTCAATGCTAAACTCGAGTAGTGACTTATAATATGAAAGTATGAAAAACTGAATCAAGAGTTGTCATGCTTTTATTGGCTCAAAAGAAGCATATTTAAATGCGTGAAATAATATTTTCAAAGCAACTAGTTTTGTTGTTGTAAATGCCATATTGTCTAAATTTGAAACGATTAAAATATTTAATGTTATATTTAATTGTAAGAAACAAAAGATTTGTTTTACGTAAAATATCAGAGAGCAGAATAAATTTGAGAGTAAAATTTTTAAAAACGCAATTTATAGAATCTGAATTTTCAAAAAAAAAAAAAAAAAAAAAAAAAAAAAAAAAAAAAAAAAAAAAAAAAAAATAGATTACTGTGAAAATTAACAACCTAAAATTATTTGTGAAAATAAGAAACGAGCAGACATCATATTATAAAGAATAAATCTTTATCTACATACACACGCACACACATTCATATTTATTTCGACCATTTTTGCATTCTTTAGACTGGCCTATAATTTCATGTATGCATGCTTATGTATGCATGTGGGCGAGTGTATTACTGATGTGTACAATCTCCGATGATTTGATGATGGTTGGCCGTTGGACTTACAAGTCAATTTCATATTTTTAGTGTGCTGTGTAAATATTGAAGCACACACATACTCATAGATGCATGCAAATAAACATACACACACTTAAGCACACGTTACGAAGGATTCATTACTTTTATAGTTGAATGTATTGCCTTGATTTATCAACTGACTTTGCATATTCGAAAATGTCGGAAATTACAGCTGAAATATTACTTCTATTAGTATTATTGTTGCTGTTTTTGTTGCAAACTTCATGTTGCGCCGTTAGAGCTACAGCTAGCTGTAAGATTGAAGAGTTCAAAAGCGCACATTAATCGCTTAATCATTCATGTTCATATTTATTATTCAATAATTCGCTGCGAATGCAAAGTTGGAAGGAAAATATTGTAAATCAAAAAGGATTTGAAAAAGTTTCAATTGCACTTGCGAATCTCTATAACTTGAAAATATTATGCAGGAATTTAAATAAAATATAAACAGATTTGTATGTATGTATATAGAACAGAATAAGTGATCCTTGAAATCAAACAACTTGCTGAAACAGTAGGCCACAAACGTCTGCAGACAACACTTATTAGGACAACTTAGGTTATCTGCGTGAAAAACGTAACGTAACGGGGTTTTCAATAGGGACGCGACAAAAGTACCGATAGGGACAGCAAACGACGACATGAAAAGATATACGATCTAACAACGAGTCGAAATTATAAAAAATTTCTACCGACTTTAAGAGTGCTATGTCCAATTTATGGTCGTCATAATTATCCTGTCAGATCAACAATTGAGTATAAAGTAGAAAAATTTGAATCTACAGACACAGCACAAAATGTTCCCGTGCCAAAGAGATAAAGAGGTGCCCGCTAGCTCATCAATTAAGGAAAACCCAAATCAGTCTCTCACACGTCGTTCTCAAGCGTTGTACATCTCTATGAAGTCGTTGTGATGAATTTTGTGAAAATACCTTGGCCTACATCCTTAAAAGATCAAATTGACGCAAGAACTGAAACCACTTGATCACCACAATTGTCGTATGTTGGTGAATTGGGCTGAGCAACAACTTGAAAACGATCCGGATTTTCATCGAAAAATCGTCTTCAGCGAGGAGGCTCATTTCTGTCTGAATCGTCAATAAACAAAATATGCGTTATTGGTCAGGCAGCAGCCCACACGTACTCCATGAGTCACCATTGCATGTCTAAAAATTACGGTTTATGGGCCAGCGGCGTCATTGGGCCGTACTTCTTCCATGATGATCAAGACTGGCACGTTACAGTGAATGGAAATCGCTACCGTTCAATGATAACCGAATATTTTTAAAATGAGTTGGATGATATGGACTTGGACAATATGTGGTCCCAAGAGGACGGCGCCAAAGACCATGGTGTTACATCACGAAAGGACGAGCCAATTGGGCGCCTCAGTCGTGCTATTTGACGCCATTAGACTATTTCCTGTGGGGCTACGTCAAGTCTATAGTTCATGCCAACAAACCAGCGACTATAGATGAACTTCGTAGGAATATCGAACTTGAAATTTCAGTAGTATCTTCCGATTTATGTTGAAAACGTGGAAAATTAGATACAGCCTCTGGACTTCTGCAAGCGTACACGTGGTGGCCAAGCAAAAGAAATCGAGTTCCATATATAACGGCATCGAATTTACCTACATTGGAATAAAGAATTTCATTTTTTGTTTTATTAAAAAAAAAAACTGTTGTAGCGCTCTTATTGAAAACTTCGTTTCTTGTAACATTTTTTTTTAAACAAAAATCATAAAACTGCTATACTTTTGAGCTTTTGAAACTATGTAAATTCTAAGCCAGACTTATCAGTTTTGATAATTTGAGATATTTCCTTTGTTGTCAAATATGTATGTTTACGGAATTTTTAATCGAGTTTTGACTCGCTTAGTGGAAAAAATCCTCCATATTGCTTTCTGCGAGACTTTTATACCTCGAGAATTCACTTTTACCTCGGGTTATTACAACAAATATTAAAGCTTTTGTTTCATTTTTTTATGGATATATTTCTTTGCATGTATTTGTGTGTAGATAAATAATGTTTACCTCAAAACTACTTGTACAATTAATTTTTTACACATTTACTGTTATTCGACTACAATAAACACACCTTGCACTCGTATAAATTGCAAAACTTCCTCTTTAAAACAACAACAAATGGCAACTAGTATTTTTATATGTACATATGTATATACCGTTAGCTTTAAATGATTTTCACGACTCGCTCAGCACGCTGTCGCCGTACACAAGCATATAACTTCTTGTTTACATGCTTTTAATGTAACTGTATCTCTAGCCAGGCAAATACGCGGAAAGGCGCAAGGCGGAGGGCGAAGTCGAGAATAGCGCCAGTAAACAGTTGTTAGCTTTCAGGCGCGTGAAAATGCACACACATACTTACAAGGCGCGCTGTTCATGCGCCGGCGGGCTTAACTTTACTTTCGACCGCCTTAACATTCGTTCATTTAGTTACTTTTCCACATTTTGAAAAAGCAAACAAACAAAAAACAACAACAACAAAACGAAATAAAAAACTCTCAAACTTGTATTTATCCGCCAGTTTTTACCACTTCCTTGCGCATTTACGATGCTTTCCGCTTGAGAGTGCTTGCTACACACCCAAACTCACTTTGCGCGGCCAGGCATGTTGCGCAGCCAGCGGTAGAAAGTAAGAATGAAACGAATTTAAAAGAGTGAAAAACGAATAACGGTGAACGGTGGAGAATGCAGAAAACTATGTACAATGAAATCAAAACCAACCTTTGCTGAATGGAACAGAAAACTACAAAAACTTCACTGAAAACCGCCCGCAAAAACAAAAAACTGGAAAAAGCAAATAATTAGCGTCGGTGGCGAAGAATACATACACACACAAGCAAACATAAGCAGAAGTCTGCGAAGCCACGCTTTCGTTAAATTTTTATGTTAATTTGTGTATTTATAGTGCTCGCTCGGAAGTCCACTCCCGTAGAATGCTCTACAGTCGAATGGTGCGCCTGCTGTTATGCTACAAGCTGACACTTGACGGAATAGAATGAGTCCCAATTCCCGCCGTGTCCAATTTGAAAACACGCAAAGCGAAACATTCTAATGCCTTGAGTTAATTAAACTTCAAAATTCATCTCGATCTCAATTACACAAATTCAGCGGGCAGCTAGCAGCGACGAGAACGTGATAAGAAAATGAGAAATAAGATGGAAATAAATAAACGATGAAAAACAGACGACGAGTGTCCCACTAGACCGCGAAATGCAAATATATTGATTCGGTAAACAGATACGTTTGATATGCAGGTTTAACGCCAAGTTTGGACGTGGAAGCTCTCAAGAGACTCAAACGAAGGGTCAACCGGGTCCAACAAGACATCGCAGCTGAATGGAAGTTGCACTACGACAACGCCTCGGCTCGCACCGCCTTTCTTGCGAAGAGCTACCTAACCAGAGCCGGCATTCCGCAGCCGCCCTACAGCCCAGATGTGGCCCCTCGGACTTTTTTTTTCCTTGCCTGGAAAGGTCGATGAAAGACAAGCATTTTGAGACAGCAGAGGGGATCCAAGCAGCTTGCACTTATGTAGGATCTCAAGGCTATTCCGGAGAATGCCTTCCGTGACGCTTTTAATGCTTGGAAATCGCGCTGGTAGCGTTGCAACGACGTAGAAGGAGCCTATTTTGAAAGCTTTTGAAGAATTGTAACGATTAGTTCGATAAATTTGTTTAAATCGACTCAGTCCTATTACATTCCGGATTTTGTGTTTATCTCCTAATTTCTTTCGCACTTCGAAACGTGTAGAAAACGGGAGACAACCATACCACTCTTAAATTTGAGGCGTTGGTGGTCTACTTTGTCCCAAGTAATAACTGTAAACATGTTAAATCAATGTAAAACGTATAAGAATGTGTGATTGCCACTTGTGCCACTAACCGAATTTGTAAAGAAAAACACTTTTGAAGGGTTGCTCATTGAAAGGACATAGTGCAAGAGACTGGTCGAGTGAAAAAGTGCGAGGCTGCTGACTGCTAAGTGATTGCTTTGAGCTTGCTTTCGCATTCGAGGTGAGTGCAAACTATTCACTGTCAACTAGATTACATAATGTTCGCCACACACACACACCGATACAAACACAAGTGGTGGCTGTTCGATTCGCCTGCCAGTGATTGTTGAAAGTTAGAGCACTCAAATAAATAGGATGCTGCTTAAGAGTATGCAATGGTCGTCGAATTCAGTTCAAAAACTATTGAATGTTCACTAAGCATATGTGTACGTATTTATGTGGACAGCGTTGTGGGAAATTTGTAAAGCTCGAGGGTTCAATTTTTATTGCTTTCGAATGCCTAGAATTGAGAATTCCATCAAGCCTTGAAATGTGAATTATTAGATTCATTTTATGTGTTAATATGACCAAAAGTGTATTTGAGGCAAAGAGAACGTAAGATTTGCTTAATTTTTAGAAAGTTAAGCAAAACAGGAAATGTTCTACAAGTGTATACTTTTGTATATATGTATAATAAGTACAGCTATACGTTGCATCTCATTCTACTTCCCAAACAATATTAAGATGTACTAATATATTCATACATATCATTTTATATGCCTGCCATTTTATATGGTTCCTTAAGCTTTTCCCTCCGTAATTTCACTAACTAAATTTATGTCTGTGTTGCAATAAGAAATTCTTCCGCACGAGTTCACGCAACAGAAGAAGACTTCATCAAATTTAAGCGGGAGTGTTAGCATATTTCATTCTTTATAAAAAGTCAACTTTTTGGTGGCGCTCAGCCGGCTTCGTAACCCAAATTCTTGACACAGTCGCAAAAACTTGAGTATCCAGCGCACCATTTGTACGCACACGTAAATAATTTACTATTGCATATACAGTTATGTTGAAAGGGAATTGACGACGACTTACTCCCCAGACGCTACCCAACAAGTGACTATTTGAATGGATGTGCGTAGGTGCACGAGCAGTCTGGTTTCTTGGAATAGTGAAACAGGCAATTGAAAACATTCTGCTGAGCTTCGACCCATGACACGACAATCAGGTGCGAATTTATGCAAAGTGGGTTAAAGTAAAAGCCTACGAAACGAAGAATAAAGTGAAAAATTTCCGCGAAAGGAAAAACAAACTTTAAGGAAGGCAAATATCTTGTTGAATTCTTTTCGACTTAATTTTTTTGCTGAGCCAAGAAGCATTGGCCACGAATAAGAGGAAAAGAAGATCACGGAGAGTTTTTACTGAAACTTTTTTCGCGAAAATGTAATAAGCATTTCAATTTAATAATGCAAGGGCGAAGCAAAATTAAAAAAGTATATTGTTATGGAAAAATTGTAATAATATAAGAATTGTTTAATGAATTTAAATATTTATTATTACTATTTGGAAGTATTAGAAAAACAACGTGAAAAATATAATAAAATTCTATTAAAAGTACATACATATTTAAAAGGAATTTCAGAATATATGATGACTGCTTTGATGCATTAATTGTTTGCGCTAGTTCAAGATAAATATTCGTATTTAGCGACCCAAAAATATGCACTTTTACGTAAATCACAGCTCATGTGAACCAATCTCCCCAAAAACCATCGAGAAAGCGATCTTGATTAACTTACGCCTAAAAGTATGCCAAACGAATTGAACACTTTCATAGGAAGCTCTTACACACATATGCATGGGGGTGCTGCTCCGCTTGAGAGAGTAGTAAACTTTGTCAACTCTCACATTTCAAACGCTTAGCATCTCATGAATTTGTCTTCCGTAGAAAGAAATGGAAGCTGCCTGCTGATGTGTCGGTGAAAGCAATGAAATAGCTGTTGATTTCTCATCATGTGCGTACAAGTAATGCTTGTGATAAATGGAAATATTAGCTTCGCTGACACACCAAATTTAGCAGCGAAAAATAACGTGAATGTGATTGATTTGAAAAGAAGAGGGACGCGAGTAAGATGAAAAAGAGCAAATGTTATAAAAAAAAAAGCAAAAAATTTTTGTTTTAACAGGAAAATTGGCGTAAATTGTGGCTTGAACTGAGGAATATCACAAATCTGATAATTTCGCAACAAAATAACAGTTATATTTCATTTTATCAGCAAATTTAGCGATTATACAGCAGCAGCTTCTAACTATGATTAATGCCATTATAATCACCGTTAGAAGTTTACCGCGCAACAATTTGCATATCTTGGGCCGCACGCTGGCTCCGAGCGAATCCGCGGTATAATTTTCAAAGTTCTGCACAAAACTGCGCAGTACAAATTATGTGAAAATTCAAATGAAATTCAACCGACCGAGTAGCAAGAACTGCTGAAATCACCGACTACAGCACCACACAGAAACACACACACACACTAGCGCAGTGTTTGCATTTTAGCACCTTGCAGCGGTGCGAAAGTTTCCAGACCGAGGCGATTTAGGTGGCGATATGCACTGACTCAGCGTTGTGGTTGTGGTGCAACTGTTGTTGCTTTCTGCCATGCTAATATGCTGTAATAACTTATTGCGAGAATTCTAACACTTTTGCGACTTGACAACACAAAACACATTTTACCTGTGCAAAATGCCGGGCCTTCGAGCTGCCGCTCGCCAGTGCGCCGGACACACAGCTCATTGCAGTATTTCATATTCAAAAAGTCATGCTCGAGCTGGTGAAGGCATCCACTTGAATTTTGTGTGAGAAAGATTTGTGTAGCAGTCACTTTAGTATTTTTCCATTTCCGTTTACTTCATTGCACTCTTCCATACCGACGGACATTTACTACTTTGGCAGGATATACAAGTATGGATGGTTGTATGCATGCATTTAAGCATACTGACTGGCATTAAATGTTTATGTGACTGCAACTGCATATTTTACTGCAATACTCTCAGAGGTAAGTGCCACGTTGGTGTTGCTACAAATGCGACAAACTTGCAGCTCCCAAAAGTCATTCGAGCGTTGCGAAAGAAGCTTAGGTACTGTCATCTATATGTACATACACTTTTAAGACACCTTGAAGGACGAAATGCTGCTTTATTTTCTATTTATACATTTTTCTGATCACTCTTGGAGATAAAAAATCCCTAAATCCTGAGCTGTAAAATCCCTAACAAACTCGAAGCAAAATAAATAAAGTGAAGCTTGTAAATCGGTCAGCTAATACATATAAATGATAAATGTGTAGAAAGTAAATTTATTTGTCTATTAACTAGCGTAAAATGTACTCACAAACAACAAAATCTTCGCCACTCCTTCAACATGCCACTTCATATCACTTATGCACAGCAGCATCAAAAAATGTTTTATCAAAACTTTGTATTTAAATTTACTATTATTTTTAGTCAAATTTACTTTCATATGGCAAATATGAGAACAAAAGGCCATAATGGTTAGACCTGCACTGCGTGTCCTTCGGAAAGTCAGTTAATTCTTATATGAGACTTTAGATATTTTTAGAACTAAATAATGTATTGAAAACAAAAAACAATACAAAAACTACATACATTACGTGGTGTAAAAATTCTCAATTGGCGTGGTGTGTACTGATCTCTAAAAAAAGAGAAACGGGTTATTGACTTCGCTGACAGAAGTGAAATTGGGATTTTTTTATGAATAACAAAGCAAACATTTACAGCTACAAATCTCATTCCGCACTTTTTCAATTCGAAACTTGGTAGAATTCTGGTGCAAACATAAAAAAAACTAACACCAACGTGGCAACTGGTCGCTTTACATGTCGTGACGGTAGCCCAGCAAGCAAAAAATCAAAAACTTATAAAATATGTAACCATATTTGATGCATATATACTCCACTCTCTGCAATATTATTGAAAAAAAAAACGGCTATAAAATATAGCGATTAATATTTCACCCAATTTAGAAATAATACATATATTGGGTAGTCGAAAAAGCTTTTTCGTATTCTGACAATAGATGTCGTTGCTGCCGTATATCTCACATTGTGTCAAACCATATAGTGTTGGAAAGGTGAGATTTTAAACTTCATTTAACCAAAAATTACATTCGAGGAAGTTGAAAAAAAGTTACAGCTGTTCAAGAATGAGTGAAAATAATGTAGAAATTCGCTATAATTTGAAAGTTTTGTATAAAAAAGGAAGAATGCTACGCAAGCCACCAATGAAGTTTGTGAAGTTTAAGGAGACGATGCTGAATTAGTTCGTGTAGCACAATAATGCTTCACTCGCTTCCGTTCTGGAAATTTCGATGTGAAAGATGCACCTCGCACTGGTCGACCTGTCGGTGAAAAAGTCGATAAAATTAAGGAAAGTTTTGATCATTGACCAGGCGTTACATAAGCACCCATGACATCGCCAAGGAACTTAACATTCATCATCAAATGGTTTTGAACCATTTAAAAAAGGCTGGCTACAAAAAGAAGCTCGGTGTTTAGGTACCACATGAATTGTCTGTGATAAATTTAATGGACGAAATGCAATTGAACAATTTCTGAAGCGAATGGTAACAGGAGACGAAAAGTGGATCAAATACGACAATAATGTGAGAGAAAGAAAAAAATGGCCAGAACTGATCAACAGAAATCAATTTAGACAGATTTTGTATAAATTTGCAACTTGTAAATACTATTGAGTCTAAAAGTGTTAGAAAATGTATGCTTAGACACTTCGATTTCTAGAAAGACTTAAGAACTATTTTTACATATTTTTTTTCTCTTAATTTTAGAAAATAATCACATTACATAATTGTCCGTGCCAATGCCGCAGGTTTATTGGGTACATGCCGTGCTCATGTAAAYACACACACACAAGGGCACAAGCAAATAAATGACGTTTCAGCAATCATGCGTTTCAGTAGCTAACTGAGATTGGGTAATTTCACACCTAATTGATAAAATGAATTTATTTATAGCCGAATAGAAAAGTCAAATAAACACATGCCACACATACACATTCTATTATATGCATACATTTATATCATATATATATGAGTGTCATAAGTGTAGAAATATTACATAGGTAAACCGAAATGCATTGAATGAGCGTGCTCTGTTCTTTTGCTCCAGATACACAGCATTTCGGCTGCTACTGCCTACCGACTTTGGCGATCAGCTTTGTAGCCACCACTTTTATCACCTATTATGCGCGACCCACACATGCATACACACACACACACACACACACACACACACACACACACACACACACACACTTATGTCTGCATTACTTTTTTTCAATATTTTCGTTAAGTATGTTAATTTGTTATGTAAACCAAAACACATAACAATCTGGTAATTTGGTAGAACTTGTTATGAAGTCCACTTACAAAGTAAAAAACAACAACTGCACCAAGTACAGAAAAAGAAGTGAAAATTAATAGTTCGCGTGTGTGTGTGTGCGTGCAGTTGTGAGTATAATTCCGAAGTAGGCGCTAATCAAACGGTTTACTCATATACTCCACACATACACACACTTACGCATAATAGCACATTGAGATTATTTAGCAAATTTTGATGCTGATCGACAGCTGGGGCCAAACCTTGCGTTTATGATCCAAGCGGCAAGTCAGTTGGTGATACCTTCTCGTTGTGACTGGTGGAAAGGCAGCTGGTATTCGAGTGGCAGTAAAAAAGTGTATTTTTTTTTTTTAATTTGAAAGTGTGTTAAGCAATTGCTGAACTTGGCAAGATGTCGGAATAGCTGAATGTATCCTTATGAAGGAAGTTCAAAACCACGGCTATGCCTCATCTAGTCAATTGCTGCGATTGTGTGCCAACGTTCGAACAATGTTTGCATAACTTATTGCCAAGACAAGACCTCAAGTTGCCATCACTGTTGATATGTGTTACTAATTTGTGTGCTCAATGTGTTTAGTGCAGCGTGTCTCAGTCGTAATAATGAAATTTGAAATGCAAGTGGGGCGATCAGCACTTTCTGCGTTCGCAGCATTGATCTTTTAATGGATGGAAAAAGAAATCGACATTCAGCTTACATAAGACTTGCTTGTTTTCTGCACAATGTGAGAAATTCCAAATATCATAAAGCCTCGTCGGATTATTGATAATCTACGCCAGAGACACCTAGTTCCAGAGATCAACTTAATAGGTTAGTATAAGTGTCTTGAAGTTTGTAACACCGAGAAGGAAACGTCGATACAGTAAATACAAAACAACGTATCATCAAAAAAAAAAAAAAACGAAAATCTCAGTCAGATATAATAACCAATATATAACCATTTTATAATCAAAACTCAAATTTTGTTTCAATATGGAAAGAATTGTCGTGATGAAAAAGGATTTTTCCTGCAAACTGGATAATTTTTCACGATTTTTTTCCTTCAACTGGTTCTAGAGGTTGAAATAATATTCAGAATTAATTCAGTTCGCAAGTAATTCACAAAATTACTCTCGAATCCCAAAAGACTGATGCCGTAAACTTCTTGGCCGATTTCCGATTTCAGGTTCACATCACTCTTGAGCCTCTTCTTTGATTTAGAATCATGGTGATATACATAAATCTCATTCATAGTGATAAATTGATGCACAAAATCTGCTTCATCCTTTATAAAACGCCACAAATGTTGCTGAGGAAGTCGCGTTCGAATATGTTTTTGTTCCATTGTCAGCGAATCCGGCACCCATTGTGCACACATCTTTCTAAACCCAAAATTTCACTTAAAATATGGTCTTCCAAAACCATATCCTGTATTTTGGCTATTACTTCTGGTGTTGATGCGCTTATTGGCCGTCCTTCACAAGGATCGTCTTCAAGGCATGCATGACCACGTTTAAATTTCACAACCCATATTTCTACCGTTTTAATTGTAGGTGAACAAACATTGTACACTTTTAGCATTCGTTCGTGTATTTCTTTTGGTGACACGGCAACTTTAAATGGCTTGTAAACAGAGAATGAATTGCCAGATTGAAATGAAATTTGGGCTAGTAGCAACACCTTCTCTTAAAAACTTATTGAACAACATGGTATAATCAGAGTGATGAGTTGGGTTGAATTGGGCACGTCCGTTATTTCGTTTGTTTCTCTGTCGGTCTGTTTGTATATTCGCGAACCAGTGTGTCAGATTTTGAGATATTAATGTGACATCCTTTCTCACTATAGAATAACTATACATTCTGGATACTTCATCACTTAAAAATGGTAAGTAAGCTGTAAATACGCTAAGCCACAGAAGGGCTTATCAAATATTTCTACATGCTATATTCGTAGCACTTCATAAGAGACAAACAAATGCTTTTCAGACGAACTATTTATGTTTCCGATCCCCAATATACATACTTTATTTATTTAGTGTGTATTAAATCACTGAAAAGTTTCATATGTGAGATCAGATTGCAGACTTTATAAACATAAAGTGTAAATCTATTGATTTGGATTTAAATATATTAACGACTTGTTTGATTTTCAATATATATGGACTATTACCTCCTACACATTAAAATCTTTAAGCTTTCCAAGACCTCAGTACCGTTTTTCACATCTCATTGAGGAACATGTAAATTCATTTTAAGGGTACGACTATCCTCATGAAAAATCCTTATTTAGAAGCATCTTCTATTCACCACCACCACTACAATAACCGCAAGAACCAGCTAAAATGTGTAGGTGAAAAGAAAGCAGTGAGTGAGCCTCTCATCAAATGAGATGAAGTGTGCTTCGTCTACTAGCTGGCATCAAGCTTCATACCTTTCATAACAGAAGGTTTCACCCCACGTCAACTAAAGGCCAACAGTTTTCGGTGGCACATGCAACTTTTTGCCCAAAACACATAAGGAACTCATAACATGTCGTCGTGGCACCGGTCTCCTGACAAACCACTTATGGTGCATGCACGCCATTGTGGCAACACTTGCAAAAACAAATGAACACACAATTTGGGTATGTTGAGGGAAGTCTCATGTGGCACACTTGACATTGTGCCGCCGGCAAGCAAAGGTCAAGCCGCTGGCAATAGAAGAGCAACAAAACTCAGAGCAGGAAATGTAGAACACACACGTGCGCCCGGCTGCGACAATCTCCAACATATTTACAGAGAAAGCCTCGACATAATTGAATTTCTTGCCTTAGAATATCTAATTAAAGGAAAGGCTAAAGCCAGCAACTAAAGGAGAATGAGGAGAGAGGAGGAGAGGTGCTTTTCAAGGAGAAACTAAAATAAATGACAATTCTTGCAAAATAAATGTTGCTTTTGTGATTTTATTCTTTTCATTTCCCATGCAGAAATTACTCTTGCGGACAATGATGGAATTAGAGAGCAGCAGAACTTTAAAATTCACCACAAGCCATTAAAGAGTGGGTATTTCGTATGAAATTTTGTTGCATTTGTGGCGACAGGAGCGTATGTGGCAAGCTGTGAGTTGACGATTGGAGCAAAGTGTCACGTTTACGACACTTTTAATTGCACTCACTTTCAGTGTGAGAGCGCTTGGGAGAATGCGTGTGTATGTGTGTGTATACGCGAAGTGTCGCTTAGCTTGCCACTGCAGTGAGAAGCGTAAAAATTTCTACTTAAAATTTACTCCTAATGAAAAGCATCAAATTTGCAACTCAAATATGCCAACTGACATAACTTGACAAATTGAAATTTGCGCGCATAAAACTTGTTTACCAAATGCAATTTCTGAACTCTATAAACGAAAAAAGACGCGGCGCGCCAGATATGCGAGTGCCTGCGTGTGATTGTGTGCGTTTGTGTTGCTCGCGTATATAAACTTCCACTTCGCTTGCGTATTTTCTATATTTGCTACACACACACACACACACACGCACTCCACCATCCGTCGATGTGTGGATGTGTGTGCGCTTCAAAGTAGTCATCAACGTGAATCCGAAGCCATAAACGCAAATGAAATTGAAAATGAAAATGCACAAATCCGCACTGGCGCAAACGCAGCATGGTCACACCACCACAACAACAACTACCTCCACTGCCGCTGCTACTGCTGCTGCTGCCGCTGTGGCCGCTGTGGCCGTTATCACCGAAATGCAGAATTTTGATTGTTTGCCACATTCAATATGCCAGCGAGCGGCTGACAAATGGCCAGCACAGCTGCTCTTCCCGCGCATGAATAATCTCCATGCTGTTGTGTGTGCACGTATGAACGTGCACATATGTGTGACGTTGTGAATGGAAAATGTGCTTTATTGCTGCCTAAAAGTGTGCAACGCAAATGAAGGCATGATATGGACACCAACACACCCATACACGCACGTGAGTGTCAAAGCTAAAATTTTGCAGCCAAAACTAATGAAAAACAATTAACTCGCTCGCGCACACACACACACACACAAATGATTTTGCACAAGAATGCCTCAATGTGTTGGATGCGGCATTCGAAGTGTGCGAAATCGATTTGCCAGAAAATTCACGAATTTTCGAAAAATACTCGTTTTAAGCGTTCACATTTTACTTTTGCATGTGTGAGTAGCTCGTTCGACATTTATATAGAGCTATTGAGGTACATTCAAAAGCATCGAATTTTCTACATTTTTCAACATTATACATAGTATGCCTATGTATGTATGTAAGTATGTTTGCCCGAATATTTGTTTCTGGTTTCATATAACAGTTATCAAATGTTGTTTTTTTAAGCGCACACACAATCAAACTGCATATTTTTGAAATTACGATTACATTTTCTATATAAATACCAAAATTAAAGAACAATGACTTGCGGCATTTCCAAATATAAAAATAACAATTAAGGAAGAGCTAAGTTCGGACATAACCGAACATTTTATACTCTTGGTACTTGCATGGATTTACGCCAGTTAAGTATCTTCAATTACATCAGGCTTTCTATTTATATGGGATCAAGTCCAAATTTTTCACCCGATTTTATTCATTCTAAGGGCAAATGTGCATCGTTATAAAAAAACACGCGTTCTAAATTTTTTTTTTATTTTACCCCATTTTCAATCAATATTGTGGCAAGAATAAAACAAAAATTTCATTAGAGGAAAACATTCTGAATATGCGGCATAACTAAAACATTTCAAAGAGATCACATGCATAGATTTTTATTATAATTTTTTTTTAAATTT
>NW_017536979.1:1384304-1437743 GCF_001853355.1 Bactrocera latifrons | reverse complement strand
AAGTACATATGTATGTATGTAAAATAAATATAACATAATATATATATATTTAATAATAATAATTGGAAATGATAATTTTTACATATAAAAACTACGTGTGACGTTATTTGTTCGCCATGGACTCCTAAACAATTGAACCGATTTTAGTAAAATTTAGCAGACTATGTAAAGTTGGAACCAACTTAGAAGATAAGAGAGTAAACAAAAAAAAAAAAACATCATAAATAAAAAAAAATACAGTACAAGCTCATACAAGCGGACAGCTCCATTAACCATGCGCATTGGCCGGTCCCACAATTTGTTCGTGTTTATAAAGTACAATCTATTCAGCGGACAACTCTATTAACCGGATAGAAAGGCTGGTAACCAGATATTTATAAAACAGCCTTAATTTCGTTTTTTTTTTTCAATGAAATTTTTTTGTACGGAAAAATTTTCAAAATTAAACCTCAAGTACAATCGCCTGGGTTCTTATATCGACAAAAACGTTTTGCCTTTATTAGTAAGCAAAATTTTTTCACAGTATTGAATATTTTAATATATGAATAAAAGTGTAAAAGGTATACCACAGCAACGCCTGGCCGGATTCACTTGTAGAGTTATAGATAATGCTTTAGTGGTGCTGCTATCTTTGCTCTTAACTGTAAATGTAAAAGTCCGCAGTTCTTGAATAAATCCGGAAAATAGTTAGCACAACCACCTTTAACGATGCCATTAATCTTTATGACCGCATTAATAATTAAAATTTTTTTATTTTGTAATTAATTTATAACTAAAGGAAGGAAAAAAGTAAACTGCGGTTGCATCGAAGCTAGTAATCTTCACAAATACAAAAGTGTTCTTACTAGAACCTGACGCCGATTGTTTGTATGAAAGCTATACATACATATGCTATAGTGGTTCGATAAATAAGAAAACTTAAAATAGTTATTCACTTCTTCATAACCAAAAAAAACATGTATTAAATTCATTTCCCCTTTGAATTTTTTAAATTCTGTTTGTTCAAAAAAAAAAAAAATGTAAAATTTTTCAATTTGAGGGTGGTCAAGGGTTTTCTTCAACTTAATTAAGCGCACAATTTGTGAAACGTTTTAGTAAATCATTTCCACACTTGTTCAACGTTCGTAAAGACAAAGGCCTAAATATCAAATGCCTGAATCAATAACCGAAACAAGCAATTAACAGCCCGCTGCCTTGGAATTTCTTGCTCAAGTTTCATATTGCACAGTTGCTGCGAATTTCAATTAAAATACCTATTATTTCATACACGTAGGTAAGTTTGTGATTGCGTTTTGTTGCAGATAATGATGCACTTTGGGCACCTATGAACATACTCTTCATTTCGAATTTGAGAGCGTGGCGTATGCCAGGCAAAATTATTGAGAACGTAATGAGTATTCATTAAATTACACAAGCATACTTTCACACTGAGCACACATACACACACACGCTTTCATCACATGTGTATGCAATAATTTGGAGAAGGCATGGCAACACGTACTTCACATACTTGAGTTCCGCACTGCAGGCGCATAATTATTTAAATATTACGTATACGCCAGGGAGCCCGAGCTGCCAGCGTGATTATTTACTAAAGACGAGTGTCGCTGCAAGAGCATAATTGCACGTTCCACGCAAATGAAGTGGAAGGGTAAACAAAAGTAGGCTAGGGGCGCTGAGGAAGGATCATGTTGGCATACAGTATGCAGTCATATAAGTAAGTACACGGCACTGAATGAAGGTAAAAACGAAGGTTTGAGTGGAAGAGATTGCGTCTTATGTGTCATTCTGCTTGATTACCAACAAATGTATGAAGAGTTTTCGCATATTCGTAGTAATTAGTGTCGCCTAGAGTCTTGCATACAAACAATTTACAACAACTTTTCTACTTACATTGCTTTAGATGCTTTAGCTGTATTTGAACCTTTCCTTTACACCACGTATTAGTTTGCTTAATTACTGTTATTTGATTATTGCTAATAACGTTTAGATGCTGAGTACTGCAATAATAAATAAATGCGTGCGCGCAAAAAAAAAAAAATATATATATAATAATAATAATTAAAAAAATACGAGCCACTGAGGAACCATATAGTTTCGTTCGAGGACGTGCGCTTTTAGATTTGTAAACAGATATCGAAAAAAGTGAAGAATGTGTGCGATTGATGGACTCTGGTAGTCATCAATGACAGGGCTAGTGGTCTAGTGGCTAAAAGCCAATATAAAAGTGCTCACAGCAGTCTGCCAAAGGCAAATTAGCTGCAAAATAGCTGTTTGGTCAGAAGGCCAGCAGAATTAGTCAAGAATGGTAGTTCAAGAAATATAAATGGAATAATAATAAATTTGGTTGACAAGTACCATATTTTAAATTTTTGGTTCCACAATTGAAAGCCGCTAATGAAGTGAAGAGAAATAGCCTCTCACGAATAAGAAGCTAACTACAACAGTGCTCTCGTTTATCAAGGGATTATAAAAATAGATTTAATACCGGCTACACACACATTTTAGTACCACATTTTTACTCCACAAAAACAAGAAAAAATGTACACAGACACAGCACATAGAGTCTTTGCAACGACAACATGTATTCATATCTGTTTCCACCACTTGCAGTTATCAACTGCTGCGCGTGAACAAAACACCTCGCATAAAACCAGCGAACATTTACGGCTTTACACTCCGCCTTTGCGGATGACAAACGAACGGTGATAAAAAATTGGAACTGAAGACACTTAAGACGCTAACTACTTGACAACTTCAACTAAAAGCAGCTTTAGCACCAGAACGAAACTGCGACACGCTTTGGGCAGATGATGTGGCACAAAGAGTGAGCTTAGCGTTGGGGTTAAGTGCTGCCGCGGCGACTGTCGCTTATCGATGATGATGCGATTGACAAAGTTTTGCACACGGCAGCGTAACAAATTCCAGTTATCCTGACACTGTGGAGTAGAACTGCGCTTACAGAGCACTTCAGCACATTTAATGTTTTCGTTTCAAACGAAAAATAATGGTTAATATTAATACAGAAGAATGAAAATGCAAATAGAATTCGATTTCTCAGGACGGAGTAGTGCAAGTATCACAAAGATTTATCCAGTTTAATAACTGCCAAGTCAGAAAAAAAGGAAACTGGAAAAAACTATATTTGTTGCCTTTCCTCGCAGAATTTTTGTGTATGTAATTAAATAAGGGTAAGAATGGAAGTCTACAAAACATTTTTGTTACTAGTTTTTATTTTTCTGCTACTACAAGGTGCGTTCCAAAGTAAACAGAACTTAAAAAAAATAGAACAAATGGTTTTTTCGGCAAGATCAATTTATTTGATTCAAAATAGTTTTCTTCTGCTTCAATACAGCTTTTTGCATGTCGAACGAGTGTTTTAGCTTGTTGCGCAATGGGCAAATACATTTTTCCGAAAAGCAGGAAAAAGTCGCACTGTGCCATATCAGGTGAATACGGGAAGTGGTTAATAGTTAAAATCTGATTTTTGGTCAAATAATTGGTCACAAACGTCGATCGATGAGACGACGATATTCGGGCCGAACACTTTGAATACGGCGCACCAAACGCTTTAAAACTCCAAGGTAGAATACCGCATTAACGTTTTGGCCAGGTGAAACAAATTTTTGTGGACAATAGCCTTGAAATCCAAAAAACTAATCAGCATTGTCTTCACTTTTGACTTTTCAATGCGCGATTTTTTGGGTTTCGGCTCGTCCGGGTCCTTCCACTCAGCACTTTGGCGGTTCGTTTCGGAATCACATTAGAAACACCATGTTTCGTCAGTCACAATATTGTAAAGGAAGTTTCTGTCCTTTTAGACCTTTTTAATGCTGTCCTTCGAATGTTGGGTTCTGAGCAATTTTTGGTCGTCAGTCAATTTGTGCGGCATAAACCGTGCACACACCTTTCGTAAGCCAAAATTTTCGATCAAAATGCGATAAATCGATGTTTCGGAGATGTTAAACTCCATTTCCAGAACTTCAATGATGATTTCGGCTGATTTTTAATGAACTCACGCACAGTTTTGATGGAATTTCCGGTGGTGACTGATTTTGATTGGCCCACATGTTGATCGTCATTTATATCCTCACGACCACTTTGACCACGTTGAAAACACTCTTGCACTCTGCTATAGGATAGGCAATTATCGCCATAAGCCTGTTTCATCAATTGAAACGTTGCGGTAACAGTTTTACCAATTTGAAAGCAATATTTAATGTTGGCGCTTTGTTCGAAGACTATTTTCGCATCGATAACACGGATGTACTGACACTTAAAACCCAATAACTTCACTTCTAATCAATGAAATTTCATGAAATCCTCCCCACCGGTCGACATATAGATGGCGCTACCAGGAGGCGCTAGTTTCAAAAAGTCCTATTTGCCTTGGAACACACTTTGTATATTTATCTCACATTATTTTCCTTTTTCACACATTTTGACTTGAACAAGGGAAACATAAAGGGAATTCTAGAATGAATATGTTTCGTTCGTTCGTTGTTTACTTCTTGAAGCTCGCGAAAACTGCACTTCGACCCTTGGTTGTTCTGACAAGATTCTTCGGAATGAAATGCACACTTTCCGCCGCTTTGCTAGTGCCTGCATACACATGCAGCCAAGTAAGTGGGTGTGGGTAAGTGTACAGCGTTTTTGAAGTTTTCCACCACTGCAAACGTCTTTGCTTTCAATATATGGATCGTAAATTGGATATTCAACGTTTGTCTTGTGGCAGATTTTTATTGCATTCTGCCAAGTGCGCTTCGGGCGAATTCATGATGAAATTCCCAAACACACCGACAGCACTTTTATTAGTGCTTTCGCTTTATGTATCTGCGTTATGTGGAAAATGGCGCAGCGGATAACTGTGTATTCATGTTTCGAGATTGAGTGATTGGAAAAACACTAGCGACGATATCATAAAATTCAACAGAAGCTTAAAAGTCATGAGCAATAGAGTAAAAGAGCTGGTCATTTTTAATCGATTGATTTAAAGGGAAACTGTTAGCTGATTTGAGTAATTTTGTGAACAAACTTCAATTATCAGGTAGATTTTAGCTTCTAGAAAGCTTACTAACTGACTTAAATGAGAGGCACTGAGAATTTTGTATACGAGGAGTGAGCTAAAATAAGCTGATCAACCTACGCTTTCGATTAAAAAAAAAATGAATTTAAAATTCACCAAAGCTTTTACTTTTCCATAAAACTCCTTTTTCAGAGTAAATAATTGCAAATGAGTGATTGCTTGGAGCCCAATTAAAGCCCAGTTGATGTTCACTTCTTATATATCTTAAGTCGCTTCGACAGTAATTGATGAGAGTGCAAGTTAAAGCACATAAATACCCTTCTGTATGTGCCACTTCTTGGCATAACTTTGACAGGAAAAGAGTTTAAAAATACGGAATTCGGGTGCCATAATGGACGCTTACGCAAATTTTTCGTGGAAAATTGCGAAAGCGCAGCTGCATTCGCCACTAACCACATAACTGCAATCGGTGCACCAGTGCGTATAAGTGACGCCACAAAATGCTTCTTTGACACAACCAATTTCACAGGTTTTTAACTTAAATCGAATATGCGTTATAAATTAGTCGATAACGTAAAAAAATTATTACACATAAAAAAAAAAGTTTCATAAAAGTATTGTGAAAGAGTCGCACAAAAGAACAACATTGGCAGCGACATTAATAAAATTAAAGCGACACCATGAAAATGTCCGAATGCAACGAGGAATAACCGAATGAAGCGAAAAATTACACAAAAGTGAGGAAATAAACTCATTACGTTACACACGCCGCACCCAGTGCACATTCCTGTCGACTGCCAAGGAGCGACGTGCGCTGTTAAACAAGCTCGTGCCGGCGTGCTGACAACTGGACACACACGCACACAGGCGAAGGTGAATGAATATGTTTAAAGAGTAAATTCAATTTTATGAAGTGGTAAATTTAAATTGCATCGCCGCAGTGCGCGTAGTGGTTCGGACAGCAGTCGGCCGTGCAAGCAGCGGAGAGATTTTGAAGAAGAAGAGAATTTTAAGTGACCGCTGCGTCTGAATGGATAAAGTGTAATTCAGATCACGTTTGCCTCTTAAATAAGAAACCATCGAATGAACTATCGAAATTGGGTGCGAGTTCAACGCTCACAGCGGGGCTGGCGCTTGGTGGGCGCTCCTCCAGTGAGGCATAACAAATAATTTGCGCTGCGAAAAATGCGTTTGCGGCACGAACAGCATTAAAAATTATTTAAATTGCCTTGCTGCGCGGCAACAAAGTAAGGTAACTCGCTGCGGCAAAATACTTTAAGCGCTGCGCTTGAACGTTGCTTCAGAAGTTTCCATTTGGAAAATATACCCATTACATATAAGTGCTCGCTTTAGCTGAAAGAGAGGCCTCTTGTAGGCTAATGCTGCGACAGTTATGCATATATTTGTAATGGCGTGTGTGTAAAAATTATCCAGCAGCCACTTGCTGCTGTCATGGAAGTCATTTTATAGCTTCGTAAAGTAATCTACCGCTCAAGCTGGCATTGCCTCCATCCAGCATCCTTCCAAAAACAATAATAATAATTCAGAATTTTAATAATTCATCATTTCATTCGTATCCGGTTACCTTTCTATATATATAATTATGTATGTATGTATGCATAAGCTCGTTGAAGACAGTTTTCTCATTAAAAATGTATTTGCAACAAAATGGCAGAAAGGCATGATCATATATATATATGTATATGAATATACAAATGTATATTTGCATATATGTGTGTTTATATGGATGTGTGTATAGGTGTAATAGGTTAGTTGCGCATTTGCTTGCCGTCACAAAATTCGAGTTGTGCAAAATGTATGTAATTTGTGATGTAAGGTATGTGTGTGAGAGGAATTAAAAGTGCGGTTTATCGTGTCACTTTTACCAATTTTCTGAGTATATGTATTTAGAAATAAAATATTTAAGTAAGCACAAAGTCCTTACTTAGTTCCTTTCGTTCGAGTTTTGATGAATTTCTTTAGCAGAAACAGTTATATTTTTCAAGACACAGTGGTGCACAAAACGTTTCAGCTAAAATTTGTTTGATCTTTACAAATTTTTTAGTATATTGATTTTAAACATTAGTTTTGTTCTATTTAAAATTTTAATTCTATTTCTAATTTCAATTGATATTTTCATACTAATTAAATTTTTAATTTTAATTTAATTTAATTTTAAATTAAATTTGTAATTTTAATTTCAATTTAAATATTAATTATACCCTGAAAAGGGTATATTAAGTTTGCCACGAAGTTTGTAACACCCAGAAGAAAGCGGTGGAGACCCTATAAAATATGTATATAAAGTATAAGTATGTTGAGCTGAGCCGATTTTGCCATGTCCGTCGGTCTGTATATATACGAAATAGTCCCTCAGTTTTTATGATATCGCTTTGAAATTTTGCAAATACCATTTTCTCTTCAAGAAGCTACTCATTTGTAGGAACTGCCGATATCGGACCACTATAACATATAGCTGCCATACAAACTGAACGATCTGAATCAAGTTTCTGTATGGAAAATTTCACATTTGACGATATATCTTCACGAAATTTGACATGGATTACTGCTTAAGTAATAATATATTTTCCGAAGAAATTGTTCGGATCAGATTACTATAGCATATCCTTCCTATAGCTTCCATACAAACTGGACAAATAGTTATTAAAAGAAATGTACCTGTGAAGGGCTTTGGTGCAGCCGAAGTTAATATTTTTTCTCGTTTTAATTTTATCCTTGGTCTGAATATAAATATAATTTATTTTATTTCTTTTTTTCAATAGTAATTTTAGTTGCATTGAAAATCCAAAATCGTGTTATTTATTTCGACCATATTTTAAAAACTACCAATATCTGCTACGTTCAAATCAGCCAACTCACAATATGTCGCACATGACTGTAGACTAGCTTATTTACTTTAATTAAAAAGGTAAACCAAAGTAAATTTTAATCTGCTTGTTAAATATGTATGTGGTTCCTTGAGCTGACTCGGAATGAAGTATTAAGCCTTGAAGCCTATTAAGGAATATTCTCCTACTGAACTTTGGCATATGCTTTTACCTTACTTTATGCCCAAATTAATAACAACGTAATATTACTGCATTTGCTAAGCTTATAATGTGGCAACTGTGAACTCTCTGTACTTATATGGATATATGTGCTTGTGTGTATGTTAAATATTGAGTGATATATCTGCAGTGCTACCAATCACATAGTGTCATACCATATACTTAGTGTTGGAAAGGGGAGATTTTAAGCTTCATTTAACCAAAAATTAAATTCGGGGAAGTAGAAAAAAAGTTACAGCTGTTCAAAAATGAGTGGAAATGATGAATAAATTCCGTATATTTTGACTACTGATAAATATTTTATATATATTTTTATGATCTTTAACCTTAAAACTTATTGTTGGGCTGAAAATGCCAAAAAAAATTTTGTCCTCTGACTTCAGGTAAATATTTTAAATTTTTTATTAATAAATTATTAAATATTTTAAATTGTTGTATTTAGAAAGATTCCCAAAATAATTTTAAAAGATGCTACTGAGTTGAAAAAGTACATATAATATATATAAATGTTAAAAAGAATATACCTTTCTCAGTGTAAACACGTATAGGTATTAATTCGTTTTTGGCTTGCTGTAACGGCAACAGCAACAATTCACACGATTTAATGTAAATTTTTATCCGGCAAATTCATCTATCTCAGTGCTGCCTCATTTGAAAAAGTGCAGAACTTATATTCAAAATTCATTTAGTTTACTTTTACTAAGGCTTTGCGCTAATACAGATCCGGATAGTCTTCTTAATCGCATTACTCTATTCTTAATTGAATTACAAATATGGGAGCATAGCTCTCATGAACAAATCGATCCACAAAAGCCTGGTCATGATGTTTTTGTGGAAAGAAGTTGGTTTTCCATTTCACACACACACATATATATACATACATGCACACATATGCAAATGAGCTGTTTTATAATTGCACACACCGTCATCAAAGGGCAAACTCTATTTGACACAACTGAGGCGTAGCAAAGAGAGAACGAAAGAGTGCGGCGGAGGCGCTCGAACTTTTTTTATTGTTGCTAAAAGTATCCGTTACAGGATATGACAATGCCGGAATAAATATTTACATAGAATTGGTAGTAAATGCGAAAAGTTGCCAACAAATTAAATCAATATTTGGACAACAATGTCGCTCGCCGGTTGTAAATGTCGGAGAAAGTTTTCCGTCCACAGCAAATGCGACGACAAAGTGAAACAACAACCGTTCAGGCGCAACAAGGCATTTCGTAACAATGAAAATGGTGGAAGTGAAACGGAGCGCACACATAATCGAATGGATGGAGAACTTCGGGTGGAAAGTGATAAACTTTTTGCGCCTAACACACGCCGTGGACTGAGGAGGTGAGTGCGATAGTGACAAAGTTGCAGTTATGGTTCAGCAAAAACAAATGCTTTTAGGTTAGGAGTTTACTGGCAATTAATTATGGAACTCTAATAAAATTAGTCTCCACCGCAAAATTGCAGAAATTTAATTGAATTTTAAATATGCGAGAAAAAATAAATAAAAAACCAATGTTGGCTATCAACTTCTGCCACTAGGGAACAAAGGTACACAGACTAAGCAGATACAGTTATTAATGTGGAAAATATAGGCATATGTATAAATATTTATTGAAAATACAAGCAAAAAGCATTTTAACCCAATTTTTCTCTGCTGAGTGTAAAAAATATGATTTAATAAAAAAATTGAAAAAACTAATAAATATATATACAATTTTATTGAAAATTTTAAATTCAAAGTGCATATTTAACTGAATTATTTTATTCCTCACTCTCTTAGCGAAACCACAGTTTCTCAATGCACAAATCCGAAATGGCAAAAAGGGCAACAAAACTCACTAAATTGTTGCTATTAGTAAAGCTCTCGTTTGTGGCTAAGAGTTCATTGAAAAGTTCGCTTGTTTTGTAATTAGTTTGAACGCTTGGCGGCGTGGATTTCGTGTATTTTACCACACGCACATGCTCATACAATTATTGAATAAGTACATAAATATAAACACGTGTATACAAATGCATGTGGCATAAACTAGTTTCGCCAGCAAAATGAAAATTTACCGGAAAATTGTTATTATTTGTTGTTGTTTTGTTGGGGGTGAAATGTAGAACATTGGCGTTAAAAGCAATTATTCGCAATTACCCACACCAAGTGTGAATCGCACGACTTCACGTTGTCGCAGGACTAAACCGCGCTTAATACACAACACGTTTCCTTTGAAGTAGCTGAAAGCAGAAGTGCTAACCAACATGTTAAAAGCCCTCGTTGTCATTAACTTAATTACACGCTAGCAAAACTATTATTTTCAAACAAATTCAGGGAAGCATTACTATGCTTTCAACATCATTTGTTGCTCCTTTTACTCTATACAGCAATTTTCCCCTCCTTGATTTTATGCTGCTTTGATTTTCACATTTTCCAAATCCATTCTATGCTGCTAAGTGTCAGAGTGGAAGCTAATTTGCGGTTTCACCATGAATATTTGCTTCGATTCGGTTAGTAGTTGTTGCTGCCGTTGTTGGCAACCACAAACCTCGACGAGTCGAAACTATTGTGGATAATATTAAACCAATATTTATGTTTTATATACATACCTACATATATATGTGTGTTTTCATATAAGCAGAAGCAAAGGCAAAAATAAATTATGCAATGAAGGAGTGTGATTTTACGTACTTGTGGCATAGCTTTTATTATCTGAAGCATTACATAAATTATTACTTGGAGAGTAAATATACTTTCATTATAGGGGCATTTTCGACTGACTTAGTTATTTTCTAAGACAATTATGTAATATAAGAAGAAATTGTTCATATCGGCTTATTATAGCATATAGCTGTCATACAAACTGAACGATGGGAATCAAGTTCTTGTATGGAAAACTTTTGCATTTGACAAGACATATTCACAAAATTTGGTATGCATTGTTTTCTAAAGCAACAATGTAATCTTCGAAAAAATTGTTCAGATCGGATTACTATAGCCTATGGCTTCCATACAAACTGGACACATAGTTACTAAAAGAAATACACCTGTGAAGAGTATATTAGCTTCGGTGCAGCCGAAGTTAATGTTTTTTCTTCTTTTATTTATAGCCACGCACAAATAAAATTTATAAAATATATAATATTATTTTATGGATTAGGAAGAATATTGGTAATTTAAAATATCTTCTTAGACTAGTGCAGAAGCCTTGGAAAATGATAAAAATAGGTTGAATAGTTCATAATAGGTTGAAAGACCATAAAAAAGAAAGACGAAATAGTAAGCATTAAAAAAAAAATATATAAAAAAAAGGTATATAGCAATGTGGTAGGTAATCACAATATCTATAATATTTGTATACAGACTTTTATTGACATAACCTCAAAATTTATGTGAAGGATTAAAATAACCCAGATTTTGGGTATTTTTTATCTTGTACAAACAATTCCTTAATTCAAGAAATTTGGTGTAAACTTACCTTCTTATGTATTTAATTTTTCTCTTTATATTGAATAAATATCCAAAAAAAAACGTACTTTTCAATAAAAAAAATTTAAAAGACAAAATATTAGACTGTTTTTTTTTTAAGTTAGTTAATTTTATATTTTCCGAACAGATGGAAAAATATAACAAAATGTAATATAACTCCAAAATGGGTATGCTCTACAACAACATCTGCCGAGACTGCGAACTAGTAGGAAAAAGAAAACAATTTTCCACTTTCTCTGTGCATGCCCAGCCTTATCGCAGATCCGACACAGAACACTTGGAATGCATCAAGCACCAAACCGTGAATGGATGTCTACAACAAGCATAACGGATACTAGTAGCTTCATCGAAACCACAAAATGGTTTGAACGACAAGATGAAACGTGATAGCAATAATAAAAAAGTCCACGACTAGTGCATCAAAATGGCACAACTGGTGTTTATTGAGCCCGAAGTACAACAAGGCCACCCTCCTACCAACTACCTGTCTTATGTTTTCAGAAATCTCTACTTTCTGGTGATATAAAAAATATATACTTTACTATGGTAAATTTTCTTAGAAAATGCAAAAAACGCATGAAAAGAAAAAACAGAATGTATTTGATAATCTTTCTATTATTAATAGCGATAGTTAAGCAATCATCCAAAAATTATCAATATTAATCTTAATTGTTTTATTTAGATTGTGTCAAAAAAATATCCGGAAATTGTAAATAAAACGTAAAATGTTTAATTATCTCTACGATCGACTGAAAATGGGTTCCATTCAAATGCGTATGTGTTGACTTGTTTGCATTCGCAAGATCACGCATGTCAAAAGATACCTGTTTACGGCAATCTTTTTGAAAAAGATTCTGCTTTATCGAGACGAGTCGAGTTAGAACGCGCTTCATACCCAAAATATCCACCAAAATTATTCGAACGAGATGGCGAGAATTGACGAGCTCTCTACCCATCTCTCTGCTGTGAACGCGCTCGTTTTTGGCATAATAATTAAAGACTGTTCTACCAACTTAGCAAAAAACATTCTTGGAAATATTATTTATCCGTGGAATTTAATTATAATTTCTAAGTGCTTTTTCGTCATCATTTTTTACAAATGAACTTCCCACAGCGATACCTGATGTTGAAGCATTTCTAAATATCATATCTAATACTATATTTAAATTTCAGCTCACTCCATTGATATGAAAATATTGGCTATACCAAAATTATAACCTTAACGGAATTTTATTCAGCCGGCCCCAACTTTCCCCTTCCATATACATAGTTATATATACCCAACAACCAACAGGCCATTTCCCTTTCAACATTTCATTTAATAAGAGTGGATGCAGTCAATTATTTATTGTCTGCACAAATGGCCACTTCGCTTGTTCTCTGCATCGCCATTCCGCCACAATGCCCAATAATAATTTCAATTATTTAATAAATATTTTATTGCCTATCTATCAATCAAATGGATTGAAACGGAATGTGTGCACAGAGCGTTCGGCTCATTCGTAAACGTGACAAGCGGACATGTGGCCGTTTTGCTCCGGATTACTTTTTATCGCTTTCATTTTGCAGTGAATTTCAATTTATGTGATTAATTAGCGAGAAGCGAAAAAATAATTGTGTGTTGTGCATTAATAAAATAAAAACAAAATCACGCATCGAGATAATTAATACTCGTATTTGTTCAAAGCAATTAATCGGCGTGCAGCACATTAAAATATATTAAAATATGCATGCTGTACGTTATTTGTGTTGCTTGCCATGGCGAGTGTGTTGAATAATAAATTTAAATTTTAGCCTTCTTTGATTGGGTATTTTATTGCAATATTTGTTCGTTTATGTATGTTTTTGTTAATATGCTACATACCTGATGGCTTTCATACCTTTTATTCATTTGTATTAAATTAAGAAAAACAAAAAGGTGGCAAGTCCCTTCAAAATATTTATAACTGCGTTCTTAAATACTTTAAGTTCAAAATGGATTAATCCTTCAGTTTGGTAGGGTTCTGCCTAAAATGTGGGGTTCGCTTTCCCTTTCACATTTTTTCATCTGATTCTGCGCTCCACAGCTTTTTAGTTCTAAGGTTAAGGCAGAATTGAGCGTTTCAAATTTAAAAACTCCCATTAAGGTAAACTGAATTGAGCATCACTTTTATGGAAAAAAAAATTACGGTAAATTGATTAATGACGAATGTGTTCGGAAATAAACCCAATTGAGTTGTAAACCAAACAATTAAAACATTTTTTATAATTTTTATTTATTGTCCTTGTTGTTTTATTGAAATGACAAAACAATTGGGAACAATTAGTAAACCACTCATGAACTCAGCCGTGTCATTTAAAAGTCATTAGGGCAAGTAATTTCGCAGAGCAACGAATTCCAACGAAGAGGCTTGACTGTCTGTAGCAGGTGGGCGATGACTTCAACAAGTTACTACTGACAAATGGCATTGAAGAGCATTGACTAAAGTGGAGCAACGAAAAAATCCCATAATACAATAGTATCGTCGTAATAAATGGACCAACGAATACAATGCAAGATGCTGTGTCTTTTCATCTGTTGCTTGCTTATCGGCTACTCGTGGCAGGTGATCGGCTTCTAATTACACATACTTTTTTCAGCATTTTCGCAGGATAAATCTCACTTCTTTCTCTCCACAATACTGTTACGAGCTGAAAATACTGGCACCTACAACTGCTCCAATTGAAAACCAAACGCAATCAGCTGGGCAAAATCGAGCCGCCGAAGTCGCTCTACAACGCCACCTACAAGACGTGTGAGTTTTGGAAGTATGTGAAGCGCATACGGGTCTTCAACAATATGGCACGTCAGCTGCTCTTCAAGAGTGGTGGCAACATGAGCTTGGACTGCCCCTTGTCGGTGGGCACGTATGTCTTCAAAAACATCCACATGCCACCCGACACCGGCATGCTGAAGTTCACGAACTGGCCCAACACGATCTACACACTGCTCAGCACGGTCTACGGCCACTACGAGATCAACGACACTATTATCAAGTCGTGTTAAATATTGTTTCACATTATCAGAAACTAGTTAACTGTTAAAAATAAATATCGAAAAACTTGCACTTCTTCTTCTTCTTCGTTGAATTTATTTAAAGTCTTCCGAAAATAAGCAAATTCGAATATTTGTAAAATTGGCCCCCTTTTTTTAATTAAAGCGCCGTGGCATTAGCAACGTTGCATGTCGAGTAGCGTCACTGTGCGTGTGACCCAATTCCGACGGCTCGCCAAGGGAGCCTAATTATGCAAACATTAGTTTTATTTTCCTTTTCTCATTTCCTGACTTTTTGTTACAATAACCGCGCATTGTTGTTGTGTATTGTTGCATTCTTGCTTTTTGCTTTGGCGGCTTTCTAACATCCGCGCGACTTTAGCGCCAATCAAGCAAATGCAGGGCAAACATTCTGCGCGTTGCACGATGCATGTTGCACAAAAGCCGTAAGAGCTGCGTGCCGCGGCACACTTTGCGGTGCAATTTTTTCTAATTACCGCTGTTTTGAGCGCAGCATAAAAATTCTATTATTTACATGGTATGTATTCCCCTGAGTGCGCGCCTATTGGAGCTCCTGTGTGGCGCACAATCCTGCGGCTTCGGCTTTTGTGGCTCTTTGCAGGTTCAAACGCTGTGTTGGCAATTGTTTTTGCACAAAATTATTTTGAAATTTTAATTAGCAACGGCTATAGGTGGATGTGCTAATATTCGAGTGAAAACAAAGAGAAAGCGAAAAAATAATTCTGTTCGCTGTGATGATAATGAGACATGAAACCAGAATTCCGGAAAATTATGTGTTTAATAACAAAAACTAGATTTAGTTAGGTTTTTTCATTAAAATAATTTTTTTTTTGTTTTTGAATTTATTTTAAAAAAATAAAATTTTGATAAAGATGCATTATTATATTTAATTTTCTATAATATTGCTCAATATATATATACAATTTGCCGTGTGGCAACATGCAAGTAATTTTTCAATTTTCTCTTACTTTTTGTTTTAATTGGGTAAAACTTTTCTGGTTTGTAGGCGAAAAACTGTGACAAGTAATTTTCGCAGGCTTCTCTTGAAGTCAACTTTACTCCATTAAGGGAGTTTTGCATTAACCGAAACAAATGGTGGTCCGATGGTGCAGGGTCAGGGTGAATGCATCAAAACTTCCCAGCCAAGCTCTCCCAGTTTTTGCCGAGTCATCAAAGATGTGTGTGGTCCAGAGTTGTCCTGATGGAACACCTTTCTGTTCATCAGTTCTGACCGTTTTTTTTATGATTGCTTGCTTCAATCTCATCAGTTGTTGATAGTAAAATGTAGAATCAATTGTTCGACCATACTGGAGCGCTTCATAGTGGACGATTCCTTTCCAATCCCACCAAACACACAACATAACCTTACGAGGCGACAATCCTGGGTTTGCGACCATTTGTTGAGCTTCAGCACGCTTGGACCATGATCTTTTTCGCACATTATTGTCGTATTTGATCCACTTTTCGTCTCTTGTTACCATTTGCTTCAGAAATGCTTCGATTTCATTTCRTTTCAGCAAAGAATCGCAGACGTTAATTCGGTTCATTAAATTTTTCACAGACAATTCACATGGTACCCAAACATCGAGCTTCATTTTGTAGCCAGCCTTTTTTAAATGATGCAAAACCGTTTGATAATGAACGTTAAGTTCCTTGGCGATTTCCATAATTTCAGCGACTTTTTCAACGATAGGTCGTCCAGAACGAGGTGCTCTCCAACAGAACGGAAAGCTTTTTTTTTTTGGTTAAATAACGTTTAAAATCTGACCTTTCCAATACTATATGACACAATGTGATTGGTAGCACTGGAGATATACGACTGCAACGACAGCTATTGACAAAATACGAAATGAATTTTTTTTGACTACCCAATATTTTCGTTACGAGGAATAATAAAAATATATGGCTCCGATTGAATTTTACGTCGAATTCGTCATTACATGAAATTACTATTTCAAATCATTGAAACAATTTTCCTCATTTGATTTAGAAAACATCACTTTTAACTACCTGCAACCGTTCAATTCGTGTTATAGAAGCCTTACTACAACTTATTGGAACACAAGATTTCGAAACGATAACAAACATATTACATATGCACCAAGTGGCTTTCAAGCTGATATTTTTAATTCGAACATATTAACTGCTGGCACTCCAGTGATGAAAAGGCAAAATTAATATGTTCCCTTTTTTCGGAATTTTATTGTTATTTTATTAAAATTAAATTGTTAAAACTGCTGTAGTTCGTAGTAAAGCTGATAGCATAATAAAAATAAATCAAAACATCACATTCCCGTCATGGTTGGACGACAATCGAGACACGAGCAAACACAAATTTAACTTATGGAAATCGAAAGATAACACACCCCCGCTGAAAAGCAAAATGTAGTACAACCAAAAACTGCTAACAAAAATCAGAAAAAGCACCGAATCCGTCAGGGTGAAAGAAGGCCAAACGATAAAAGAAAGGTCGCAAATAAAAAGCGCTAAATATGAAGAAATAAGGCCCAGAGCTGCTTTCATACGAAATGCATGTGTGTGAAGAGCTCACAGCCCAGCCACACACACGCACAGACATCAAAACACGCGCATACAATATAAAGTGTAACAGAGAAAATTACATTCAAATCAGACAAAAAATAGTACATTTCATAAACCGAGCAGAGTGGGACTGAATCCGACATGCTGGGGCATTACAAACACACACATACGCACAGAGCCGAGTAGCAGCGCTCAACTGACTGGATGGGATGAGCGACAGTGGCAGAGTGGAAGGTGGAGAGGGCATGAACATGGAACGTGCATGTTAAGCAGCGGCATGAACACGCATAAATCGCCCACACGCCTTTGTTACGTGTATGTATGTGTGTGTATTAATATTCGAATGCAAATGTAACCACACATGTGTTTAAATATGTAACGACTCGGGCACTGGATCAGCAAGTTGTCTGACTAACTAAGAAGGACTCCAGCTCGACCAAATTCCTAAGCCAGCGCATAATACACATACATATGCACACGTCTATATACATACATATTTTCTTGTTTTCTCATGTTTGCCACGTTTACTCCGTTGACACACACACACAGACACACATCTGCATGTGCAAAATAGATATTTACCCGCAGGACCCATAAAGTGTGGCGGCGAACGTGTGTCGTATGTTAACATACAGTTATGTGCGTATGGGTGTATGTGTGTGTGTGGATTATTACATGAAATTTGCATGAAATTCCACCGAAGAAAAATATCGAGAGCAGAAGCTTCCGCAAAACTCGCCAACATCTTGGCTTTAACACAAAGAAACACACACTTTTCGCCACACTCGCACTTACATAAACATGTGGCAGCACTGTTGGACTTTAGTAGTTGCTCCGATTACAAGCGGAAAGGGACGAGCCATTCGCATGCAGTTATTTGCCGATTGTCAAAGCTACGGCAACCATTTTTACAGCAACCGTTATTGAGTAATGAAAAGAGCGTGTATGTGTGTATTTGTCTTGAATATTGCTCGGAGCTTACTGTGAAAATACAACAATAAATCCTTTGAATTTATTATTCGACTGTGCAATTTATGGGAGCGTTTTTCGACAGGTGACTCCACTTTAAAATATTGCTTACATAATTGAGCCGACATTTTGGCTGATAAGACAAATTTATACCTCGGCCCTCCGCTCTACACGCACATAAATATTCGGTATTAATGAGGTACCATGATAAGCCATTTGTGAGATATGATACCCGAGGCAAATTTTAAAGCAACAATAATATATAGAAAATATAACGGAAGCTATAAGCTCGGCTAGAACCGAACGCTGAATACTGCCGCAAATGGTAGGCATTAGAGAGATCTGTAAAAATTGTAAATTGTAACTGAATTAAAATTAAAGTGCAATATTTTCTTATAAAATGTTTCGTTAAAGGGTTACAGGTTACATATTTTATTATTAAATATAGATATTTTTCGTGTAATTAAATAATTTTATTATTTTTTTCACATTTATAAATAAATAATTAAATATAGATATTTTACAAGCATTTTTTTTTTTAAATTTCTAAAGAATTAATTGAAAACGCGGCCATTACGACGACCTTTGCAGTAGTCCCTCGGAAACGAGGTGTTGACAGCAGAACTCCTTATAAGATCATCAATGTTAATAAGAGTAAAGAATAAAATATCAACAAAAACACAAATAGGAGAAAATATTATTTTTGGCAGACGTTTTTACAACAAAATCCAAATTTCGATGAACATTTCTCGACTTATTTTAAATAATTGGAATGAAACAAAAAATCCTTTCTTCAACTTTATAAATTATACCTCGAAGACCTGTGTAAGATTTCACTAAGATCGGTTGAATAATTCGACAGAAATCTTGACCACCGACTTTGAAAACACGATTTCCAGAAAAACGCGTGTAGTTGACCTCAAGCGCGTACCTTTTATCTGAAAAACTATTACGCGACCAACTTGAGAATTCAAGACAATATTCTAGAGATGTTATAGAATTAAAGAAAACAGTAAAAAATATTTTTTCTTAAGCCGTGAAACCCATTTAATCTTTTAATGATCTGAAACATCCATTTTTTAGAGTCTTAGTCCTTAGACTCTAAAGCTAAAGAATGATTAGATTAATTTGTTTGATTAAATCGGAGTATTTTAGGCTTAAAATCCTCATATTAACAAATCTCCAATCGGAACTCAATGTTTAAATTTAATTTCATTTATTTTTATGTAATATTTTACTTTATTTCTGAGTTAATTGGATATGCAGATATCTGCAAGAAACGCTTGTGCGCCTGTTTGGATGTGTGTGACCGCCTGTACTATAGGTATGCATGTATGACTTTCAGAAACGCACGCATGTACATACATATGTATTTGCTCGCATGAAACGATATTTATGTCTGTAACGCACGTAAAGTCCATTAAAACGCCTAAATTACGCTAATGAAAAACTGTGGCGAAAAAAGGGATGAGCAAAATGATAATTATATCAGCATGCGCCTAAGGCGAAAACATTTCTGCTGCGTAATTAACACATGAAATGTCCGAAAACATTGTACAAACCCGAATATGAAAGTGTTTTTATTTTTTTTTTTTTTAATTTTTTTTGTTTATTTTTATAATTGCACACATATTGTGATATGTGTGTGTAGGCCTGTGCAGGCGTGAAAGAATATTCATCATTGTGAATGAACTAAGCAAAAACCATTAGATGGAATAAAAAAGAAAGCAAAATACGCGTGCCATAAGTTAGATAAAAAAAAGTAACGGGGAAATGGTGGAAAGAAACAGTGAAATCAGTTCGTAGTGACTCCACTTATCAGCTTTCTAATAAGCCTCACTCCTAGTTGGGGGCACTTTTTGCGGTGGAAACCATTAAAATTCTTGTTTAGCACTGCCTCTCTCATTACCATCGCATTCCCCAACGTCCAAACTTTGTAATGACCTCATTATTTTGCTAATTTCACAGCTCGCATTTGTTGCACTCTCATTTGGGCGAAATGGCGAAGCGAAAGGCGCTGCCTTTTTATGGTTTTACGCAACTCATTAAAACTCTGACATTATTCTACACCTAAAATCATAAATTTTCATAAAACACACACACACGAGCACTTACATACTTCCGCCATTGCATATGTGTTTGTTGAGGGTGTTGAGGATGTTGAGGGCACCCACGTATGTGTGTGTCGAAAACAGACTGTGCACAACTATTTGGTTACCACAATTGCCTTGCCAATTACAAAATATCAACAGCTTTCTGTTGTATGGGTTTGTGTGTCTGTGTGCATGTAGTGCTGTGTTTACAACTATCGCGTTTGTGCTTGTGGCAGTTGCATTTGTGACTCGAAGTATTCCCCCCTGTGGGACATGTACCCTGTCAACTCTCAGTCGGTCGTCTTCCCTCCAAATATTTTGATCTCTGCTTGCTTTGCATGAACATTTCATTTGAAATTTGGCATTTATTATTGCATGTGGGTGTGGAAATACCCGAGCAGAAGTACAAACGGGCCCATACACATGCGTTATAAGCTTATTTATTTAGATTTTGAATTTTTTTACCAAGCGAAAAACCATAAATCTACTAAATAGCATTGGGAGAGTACATCCAAGACAAATGATTAAACTTATGGCGTTTTTAGTAATTTTTAATTAATCGAATTAACAAGCATAAGTTGTATAAGAAAGGACTGTGATCCTAATATTTGGTTTAACATAATGTTAAGAAAAAGGGATTCACCCCTCTTCGGAGATGTGAAGTTTTATATCGAAACATTTTTTAATATTAAATATTGGGAATAGTTTTCAAAGAAATTCAACTACCAACCAATTAAGATAACGCCATGGGAATATTATGTACCAAATTTGGTGAATAAAAATCATCTAATAAGTCGTTGAGCAAAACTGTTTGCAAAAAAGTAAACCTTTGGGAATAGACAATATATTAGACTTACCAGATTGTTCAATAAGTTTTGTCGTTTGATACGAAAAATACAATTTTATGATTCAATTTACACTTTATTATTCAGTATAATCGCCCTGAACATTATTACACTTGCTCCAACGATCCTCCAATCTGTGGATCCCATCCCTGAAGTGAGAGTCCGGAAGGTCTGCAAAATAAACTCAATTATGACCTCTTCAATTGAAGAAAAACGCTTGCCACGCATACATTTTTTGGGTTTTGGAAACAAATAGAAGTCCCTGGGGGCCAAATCGGGTGGCTACGGTGGATGCTCCAACAATTTGAACTTTAGTTCATGGATTTTAGCCATTGTCAAAACGCCCTTGTCACACTGTGCATTGTCCTGATGAAAAAGGTTTCTTTCTTCTGCAAAGCGGTTCTTTTTTCATGAGTATTTTCCTTTAACTGATCCAAAAGGTGGTAATAATATCCAGAATTAATTGTTTTGCCAGCTTGTAAGTAATCCACAAGCAAAATGCCGATTTCCGGACACGAACTCGTTTAGCCGAATAATCACTTTCACACCATTCTTTAGCCTTTTGTTTTGATGCAGGATTATGGCGATATACACAAATCTTATTCATAGTGATTGATGCACAAAATCCACTTAATCCTTTTTAAAACGCCACAAATGTTGCTGAGGAAGTCGCATACGAATATGTTTTTGTTCCGTTGTTAGCGAATGCGGCACCCATTGTGCACACGGCTTTTTAAAAGCCAAAATATCACTTAAGATATGGCTCACACTGCCTAATGAGATGTGTAGATCTTCCAAAACCATAACCTGAATTTTGGCTATGGTGTTGATGCGCTTTTGGACGTTCTTCACGTGGCTTGTCTTCACGGCTTGTACGACCACGTTTAAAAAAAAATTTGGGCTAGTAGCAACGCCCTCTCTTATCGAACGACAAGACTTATTGAACAACCTGGTATTTGATTTTAGTATAAAACTAAGCAAATAGCGTTATTTGGTATAAGCATCACATCTAATCCTTTCAGACAGTAATAAGTAAACTTGAAATAAATAATTAGAATTTTTTCTTTAGCGAAGTTTGGAATGGTCAAGCTTAAATATATATTATTTCACTTGCATTTTATGATTTCAAAAATTCCAATTCACAAGCGATTAATACACATCAGGATACGTTTCAAATTGCTTTAAAATTAACAACAACTGGTTCTATTCATAGCTGCCAATTATAGTTTGAAACATTTAAAATAACATCAACAGCAACACAAACGCACTCATATCGCATTATATCTGGCTTACCGTCTCGAGCTATCACGACAAATCCTTGCCAACAGCACCACACCCCCTACAGAAATCCTTTTAATTAATAGATTGCTGTGCTGAAGACTTTAGTGACGGATCGTTTGCCAGAAATTGTCGTAGCACGAAGAGATGACGACGTAGACGACGAGAATTAAGTTAGTCATAATCGAATAAAGCATTTCGAATATTTATACGTTTTAGAAAAGTTTCATGCGAATATTTTTCATTTCTGCCTCATCTACCACAACGGTAAAGCAACGAGATTTTGTCTCTCTCTCACACACACACAGGGATCACTTAGTTGAGAGTTTGTCACATGGAAGGCATTGCATATTACTAAACTGTTATAACAGCAACAAAAACTAGAAAAATACTTATTTACGGGTGTTTGTTAGTTGACACTACCTCAATACCTACATTTTAGTTAATTTATAAATTACACGCAATTGTCTAGCTGCTTGGCACCCCACACCCCAGCGACTGCCGCACAAAAGTAGTCAAGAGAGGTAGCTATAAATTTGGAATTTCCTGGCTCCTTTCATAATGTGACACCTTGCTGTGCTCGACGCCTGTCGCTGGCGCTCGTCTCCGTAACTAATGCGTCTTGGTCGTGTTACGAGCATTTTGACTTGATGGTCGGTTGACTTGTCACTTTTTGGTAAACGACCATGTCTGAGTGTAAGTCGTACGTGTCGTTAGTTCGCTTGAGTTGACTGCAAGTAACATATTTTGATGCTTGCAAGGATATCCTTGGCTACGCGGGCTACGTGTTTGGGCCAACGGCTTGGTGTAATTTGCTTACTTGTCTGTCGGCGCTCAGGTTGTTGTGCGATGCTCATTTGCGGTAATAATCCTGCTTAGTGGAGTGAATTTTCACGTTAACTATTAGACGGCTCAAGGGCTAGCGTTTCGTTATTTCGACTATTTCGTACCTTTTTTCTATTTTTTATTTTATTTTTTTTTTTTTTTGGTGAACAAGTATGTGTGTAGCATTAAGAGTGCCTTCGGTAGGGTATTATAAATGGAGGGTAGAGGTGTATTTATACAGGCTGACACGCATAATTGAGATTTTATTTATTTTTCATGGTTCTATTATGTTATTTTTTAAGCTCACTTTTATGATTTAAAAGGACGATCCTGCAAACTTTAAGTTACTTTAAGTGTCTGTCCATTTTGTTTTATGAAAGTATATAATTTGCATCTCAAAAATTCATTCGTTAGAGCAAAGGTACGCGATTAAATTCTGTGTGAAACTCGGTAAATCTGCGACAGAGACGTTTGAGGCTTACCCAGATGTTGCTTTAGCAAGAAGCGGTATGTCTCAGTGGCACCAGGCATTTCTGGAGGGCCAAGGACCTCTTCTTGATGAGTCCAAAGTGAAAACGATGCTCATTGTCGTTTTTCACACCACCATGAATTTGTTCCTCTTGGACAAACCGTTTTACGTGGAAGTCCTCAACAGACCCAAATGAAGGATCAATCGAATCCGACGTGACATCGCAGCCGATTGGAAGTCACATCACGACAACGCCCCGGCTCACCCCACCTTTCTTGTGAACAGCTATCTAGCCAAGTCCGGCATCCTAACGCTTCTGCAGCTGCCCTACATCACAGATGTGACTCCTCGGACTTTTTTTGTTTCCTTGCCTGAAAAGACCGGAATGCAATTCGGTTCTCAAAGCTATTCCGAAGAATGCCTTCTGTGAGCCTATTTTGAAAGCTTTTAAAGAAACGATTGGTTCAATAAATTTTTTTAAATCGACTCAGTCACATTAGTTTCCGGACAAACCCTGTATGTATTTATAATTTGTCATGTGTTTTGAGCGACCTCAGTGCTGTCGCTCTGAATTATGCTCAAAGTAAAGATTCCCCAAACTGAATCGTGGTTTTGTGTTTAAGTATCTACAGCATTATCGTGCACCTCCCAGGTTTCACTTGTATTTCAGGTCGCCAAATTCAGTTTGCGTTGATACAATTTTATTTCATTCAATTTTTTTTTTTTTTTGCCTATAATCAAATGCTCTCAGCCTGCAAGTAGTAGTAAAGTTTTATGGCAAACTTGATCCTCACGAAAATTGAAGCGTCTTTTCCGAGTTAAAGGCACACACACACCCACAAACACAGAATTTTTCATATACGAATACGAATGCATGCAAATCTTCGTGTCTGACACCCGTGACTTTGCCAGAAACTTCTAGCGCGGCTTTGCTGCATTTTCATTTTGACATTGAATATACGAACTTTCAGTCATTCTTTTCCAAACTGCAACTGCTACATTTGTGGCTTTCCTTCTCCGCCTCACATCTCTCCAGCTCTGTGCAGAAGTGCAATTGTTTCGCAGCGCTTGTCAATATTGTTGTAAGTGATACGAGGAAGTTTCTCTTTTAGCTTGAGCGGGAGCTGAGAAAGGGCGGACGTAAACCCATGCACAGATAAATACGCAGCGACATAAAAGTAAAGTGTCCCGCAGAAAACAAGCTTAGCGCACACGCTCGCCCAAGAATGACGCAGTATTAATAAACAAAGAGAGATTTCTGAAGCAGTGAAATTCAAAAGACGCGCGAAGCTCATTCTTCAGTTCTTTGTAAATCGCAAAAAGTGAAATGAGAATATTGCCAAGCAGATTTGGCGAAAATATGCTTGATTTGATTAAAATATATGACTTCCCAGCAATCGCCATGAAATATGACGACCATTTGCATGCTAAGATTTTGTGGAAGAAGAAGCGAACGTCATTTGGTGCATTGAATTTTTTGGTTCCACTCCTAGTAAAAGGATGTGTGGACGCGTGGATGTGCATGTGTTGAAGGTTGATTAATTTTCTGTGACAGAAGTGAAATTTTCTTATTTTATATAACACTCTGCAGAAATATGTTTGTCTGTTTGATTAAATAATTGTACTAGAGAGACAGAACTCATATTAAAGCTTACATAAACTTTAAGTTAAAAATTCCACTACCAACCAATTACAATTATCTTGATGTTGATAAGACATACATACATCAATTGTATTGCTTTTTAAGATGCTTTTCGAACGGGTGACAGGAAGAGGGTAAAAAGATAGCTTGATAACAACGGTTACATTATATAACTTAAATTTATTGGGGGAATATTAAATATGTGGGGATATAGCTCAGTGGTAGAGCATTCGACTGCAGATCGAGAGGTCCCCGGTTCAAACCCGGGTGTCCCCTAATTAAGTTTTTTGCTTGACAGCTCATATACTTAGAACATAAGGATCAAATTCTCTACTTGCTATTTCATTATTGTAATTATTATAAATATAAAAGTAAATGTATATAAATGTTATAAATGTAATAATAACAAAAGGATAAATATTAATTTTAGGTACTTAAAAGGTAATGAAAGTGTAAAATTACATAGTCTAGAAAAGCTACATTTTTCATGAAGAAGACAGAAACGGATTTTATGGGAAATGCTTCTTATCATTGGCGTTTATTTTTTGAAGATTATCTCTTTCAAATGTTGACCGCGGCTATGTCTTAGATGGTCCATCCGGGAGTGTCGACTTAAACTTTTGACATTACCATGTGATATTATATTATATAATCTTGGTGGCCAATAGACCAGCCGAAATTATCTGCTCAACAAAGTGTTCCCTCAATAAAGCCATTGATTGAAGCGATGTGTGGGAAGCCGTCTTGTTGGAACCAAATGTCGCCGGGATCACGAGCTTTAATTTCAAGCATTAAATAGTCGGCCATCATGGCGCGATAACGGTCGCTATTGACATTGACGTTCTCACCGGCATCATTTTTGAACCAACATGGCCAGGTGATACCACCGGCTTACAAGTCACACAAAAACGGTATTTTTTCTGCAATTAGCTCTTCAATATCTTCAGGTTACTTTTCGTTCGAAATTCGACAATTTTTTAGATACGAAAACGATGGATCGTCTTGGAACTTTCGCTTTCAATTTACAATCTCGACGTAAAATGCGCCAAGTCGTTTCATACGTCAATTCGAGTTGTTGCGAACGGCACCGGAGCGACCCTTCACGGCCTTCGTTTATACTCTCAGATACGGCTGGTATATTTTCTACACTGCATGCTGGACGTGGTCTATGTGTATTCGGCCGAATATTATCCAATAATGAATACTAGGTCTCAAAATGGGTGATGGTGTTGCGAGTAGTACTCTTACTAGCCAATTATGCTGAGCATAAGAATAACGAAGCGCGCTAAACATATTCTTTACAGAACGTGAATTTGCTTAATAAAGTTGAACAACGCTTACGTTCAGGCGTAAGTCCAATATTGAAAAAAATACTTGAAATACTCGCGGATGATCAGTCAAAAATAGACAATTGAAGAAAGTACCTCTATTTGGATCACCCGTTATTTAGCGAACCTCATTTATAAAACATTAAAAATTATAAATAAACCTCTACTAGGCAACTCTCACCCTTGCGTTTTGAAAAGGGTAGAAAATGTTTTTTCCGCTTAGAAGACGACATTAAAGGAAAGAACAAACTAACCTAAAAAAAATAGAGAAAATATCACTCAACTTTTTTAGTCCAAGCAAAGGACAAAATTAATGCAACATATTTATTACCAAAGAAATCGTTTTAAAAAATCCTGATTATATTATACAAAGCGAAAGGTGTGTTATTTCGGCCTGTTCGAACGTAGCCCTGGTGGGATGAGTATAATTTATGAAATTTGTTTAATGCGGGATGGGTAGAAAGGATTATGTCTGCTTAAAACATTTCTTCAAAACTACGATACTAATAATAATTTTAGTTGATAAGCGGTTCACTTTAGATGATCCTGTAAGGAGTTGTGTTACGCGAACTTAGCTTTTTTCCAAGGGGTCACCGGAAGTGGCTTCGCAATGGCCGAGTTTAAAATATATATATTTTTTCAGAATTTCTTTGTTAATAGGGTATGTTTGTAACAACAAAAAAATGTACTCAAATATTTCATTTCTATATGAGAAAAAAATTTTTGAAAAAAGACTGTTTTTTATCTGATGGAACCCACATATTCCCTTAATTAATTTAAAGAACATCATAGTGCCTAAATTTATTACCAACAACGGTGCTTCGGAATTCTAAAGAGAAAGGCTGTTAACATAAAACAGATCTGTTATATCTCTGTTCAGAGGAAATGTTAATGACTTCATTCTCACCACAAGCTGAACCGTTTTCAAATACAAATTCAAAAGAAAGAAAAGACAAAAGCAAAAGCAGAATAAACCCAACTGAATGAAATAGAATATTCTACACGTACAAGCAGTGCATATTGAAATACCGTTTTGGCGAAAATATTTAATATGGGGATATAGCTCAGTGGTAGAGCATTCGACTGCAGATCGAGAGGTCCCCGGTTCAAACCCGGGTGTCCCCTTAATAACTTTTTTTTGTTTTTTTTTAGAATATTTTGAAATTCAAAATTTGGCTGTAAATTATTATTTAAATGCTTTTAATTCAATTCCATCATATCACATATGGCTGATTGGTAAGCAAAGTGTTGTGAAATATTTAATTATTTCTCATGATTATGACTAATGTTTAATAATAAAAGTATATCCCGAAGCAGAACGAAATATTCAAGTTTAATGTACTCAATTGTTTCAAAACGGCTTCCCCAAAGCGGTCGTTTGAGTTTGAGCTCACGAAGAATCAATACAATATGCGACGGTGGATTATCGTGGTGCAAAAACCAATAGTTGTCGGCCCATAATTACGGCTCTTGCACGAAAAGCTTGACGAAAACTACCCACAAAACTCAAAAAGTATTTCTATTGACAGTTTGCCTAGCCGGAGAGAACTCGGAGTGTACCACACCTCGATAATCGAAGAAAACTGTTGACATAAGCTTGATTTTTGACCTGCTTTGACGTGGTTTTTCGGCTCGGCTCACTTTTGCCACGATATTCGACCGTTTGATCGTCTTTTTGAAATTGTCGATTTTAAACTTCAATAAAGTTTAACCGTAGGCAAACAATCTAGTGTTTCATTCATTTTCAATACCACTAAGCATTCAAAGATTTTCTGAACTCTGTCATCGCCGTTATGATCATTAATTAATAGCTAAATCAACAAGTAAATGTCTGAGTGCAAGCCCAACAGTTTGCCAATAGTAATTGTATTTTATTGACAAAGAAAGAATGATTACATACACGCAAGAACCTTTGTATAAAAATTACAGAATTTCAAATTACATACTAACTCCAACCCTTTATAATAGGAAAACGTGAATTATTGTCATCCGTTGATGGCAAATCGTAAATAAATGTTTAATCTTTGTCAAACGATTTCAGAATTAAAGTGTATATGATTTTTCGTGTTGCGATACAACCTATTAAAACTTGCAAATGACTTTAGTAGACCAATAAAATAATGAAGAACAGCAAGAAGGTAGTTAGAATTGTTCTTGCCTCACATACACAGTGAAGCGCCACTGTATGTAGGGTACAGTGACAGCTCAGTCATTTATCCCCAATAGGAAATTGTTTTGTGTGCATTTTGACGGAGAAGCCCCAATTGGGGATATAGCTCAGTGGTAGAGCATTCGACTGCAGATCGAGAGGTCCCCGGTTCAAACCCGGGTGTCCCCTTAATAACCTTTTTTTTACTTTTTTAGAATATTTTCAAATTCAAAATTTGGCTGCAAATTATTATTTAAACCTTTTTAATTCAGTTTCATCATATCATATACGGTTTATTGGTAAACGAAGTATTGTGAAATATGAAATTATTTCTCATATTATTATTATATGTTTCTATTTTATTATTTCATAAGTTGTTGGAGCATGGAGTTCACGCAAGTGAGGGAAATTCTCTGATTGCCATTCACTTTGTAGTGGGCGGAAACGATTCTTTTACATATGACTTAAGCAGCTCACAACTTCCGGTCCTAGTCCAAGTATCATCTGGGTAGCAAGAGAACATCCGTTTGAAGGCGAGCTAAAGTGAGAAGGCGAAAGATCCCCTCCGCAGGGTTGTGAGCTGAGTTTGGCACCCGCCACGTTAAAAAAAAGAAAAATATAACTCGGCTATAAACGAGTAAGAGGTGTATACGCTAGTTAAGGAGAAGAATTAAAAAATTCCACCATCAGATTTGTCTTTTTTCGCTATGCTACTCTCTCAATGGTTGCACTTAATATATCTTTTGGAGTACTTGTTAACGGAAATTATACGATTTACTAATAATATATTAAGCTTAGCATACTTATAATTTACATTGGAAATATTTATTCAAGCTTTTTTTTAATTAATAAGTTTAAAAAAACTGTGAAAGGAAAATAAAAAAGTCTACTGGGCTCAACCGGGATTTGAACCCGGGACCTCTCGCACCCAAAGCGAGAATCATACCCCTAGACCATTGAGCCGCACAAAATTTTACTCAAAATTGTACTATTTAGCACCACACGTGGGTATTTCACCATTAGCAAAATTTAGCATATCCTACATAATGAGCTATTCAGTTTATATGTACATATGTTACCATTTGTAGACAAACATATTTGGGTACATTAAATGCCAACATTGATATGCTCTTACTTATTTTGCGGATAAGGAAGGACGAGTTCAAAATACCTGCAGTTTCAGAACAAATTGAAGATTCTGATCAAATTTAAAAGCTGAACTTTCAAATGTAAATATTTTGTTTCAGTATTTTTGCCTCAGAGAAAACATTTGAGCATATCATTAAACTTATGCTCTTACTTTGTGTAAGTAACTAGAAAACCAAACAACGAAGAATCAAACCCACCCAAAAATCCATGAACAGTTTTCAAACCTATTAAGAGAAAACATTGCCTGAATGTAAGAATTAGAATGACGGAACAAAATTATATTTATTATATGTTGTCACAAATTATTAGCAGTTTCATTTTAATTTTTGAAATAACATACGTATTTTGGAAAGATGTGTAAAACAAGCCAGTCCAAAATATTCGTAATTCCTAAAGAAAATAAATATTACAAAAAAAAAAAAGTGACTATTTGGAGATGCGGGGCATCGATCCCCGTACCTCTCACATGCTAAGCGAGCGCTCTACCATCTGAGCTACATCCCCACCAAACACATTTGGGCCAAATGCACTATAATACTAAAGCCCACCTGCGTTGAATTGTTGATTCTTATAGAAGAAACACTACCTACAAACGTATTTTAGAAATATAGTATATGGCTGGTTTTGCTTGGTTTATTTTCTCATATACATACGTACGTATTGGAATTGCTACAACCAACTACATATATCTAATTTCGCTTTAGTGCCTCTTAAACTCAAATGGTATTGTGTGGGGATATAGCTCAGTGGTAGAGCATTCGACTGCAGATCGAGAGGTCCCCGGTTCAAACCCGGGTGTCCCCTTAATTGTTTTTTTTTGGCCTATTAATTTTATATTTTACAACTGATTTTTTTTTTTAATTTTACGTAAATATAAAATAAATAAATTTGTGCACAATTGCATATGATCGGATGTTATATGAATCCAGCAGTAGGAAACGAACACGTAATGCTGACGGATAAAGATAGTGAATATGTGTAATCTAAGTATAGTAAATCCAAGTATGACACGCTAATATGTATATAAATACATGCTATATATACCTATTAACGATATATATCTGTTAGCTGTCTTAATAAGTGTACATTAGATTATATAGTCCATAGTCCCTAATGGATGGCTGAGTTCAAAAGTTTCGATGTGCTTTCGATAAGTCGTGTGAGAAATAACTAGTGATTTCTTAAATTTTTCCGATTTTGGAATCATATTTGAAAATTTTTTAAGATAGAAATTCGATAAGTCCTATTTTATAAAAGAATTTGATCGGGTATCTCAAGGTGTTATATTTTAGTTCTTTTTTGAAACGGTCCCAATTATTAAAATTTTCAACGTTCAAAAAATAGTGCCGTTAAAAGGAAACCAAACTATAAAACTAAAATAAAAAACTATGAAATTAAAATAAAAATGTGTTCCATTAAATTTTCTGCACAACTTTTTTGCTGAAACAACAACACTGTGCGCTTACAACTGAGTCTGTCGCTTTATATGCGTCCCTTTGGTACATTGAAAAATAAACCAAATAAATCTGGTAATCAACAACTAAAGACATGCATGTCGTTTGTGTGTTGCGCAGCAACACTCTTCGCTAATCAGCTTATCAGTTGTCGTTTGTGCTCGCAAACATTGCAAATGCACAGTTGTGCCACCAGCCCTCATTCAGTAGCCGCTACACAGCACGCGCAACTGGTACTCTCTCGGCGCAGCACTTAGCAAACGATTTAATTAGATTGATCAAGAGGGGAACTTGTAAATTCGCCAAAATATGAATCGCTGGCAAAATCGTGTAGCCGTCGTGACCGGCGCCAGTTCGGGCATTGGTGCGGCCTGTGCCAAGTTGATTGTGGCTGCTGGCATAAAAGTGGTGGGCCTGGCGCGGCGCGTACACCGCCTGGAGGAGCTTAAGCAATCACTGCCTACCGAACAGCAACCGTTCTTCCATTTCAGGCAGTGCGATGTTTCGCAGGAGCAGCAGGTCAGCGAGGCCTTCGATTGGATCGAACAGACACTGGGTGGCACCGACATACTCGTCAGCAATGCGGGCATACTGCGCGATGGCAACCTAGTCGACATGTCAGTTAGCGATATACGTGATGTGGTCAACACCAATTTGATGGGCTCGATTTATTGTTTGCAAAATGCGCTCAAAAGCATGCGAAAGCGCAACTATCCCGGTCACTTAATTTTCATCAACAGTACTGCCGGTCTAGCGGGCTACAATCCGGGTAAGGACGAACCGAGCTTAAACGTCTATACACCGACGAAGTTCGCTCTGAATGCGGTCAATGAGATTTGCCGACAGGAGTTGATCACGTTGAAGACGAAGATCAAGACGACAGTAAGTGCACAAATATGATATTGGAGAACCCTAGTTTTTGAATGATGATTGTTTCTTGATTTTTCAGAATATCAGCCCCGGCTGGGTGTCCACCGAAATCGTGCCGGACGAGACGAAAGCTCAGCTAGGTGATGTTATACTCCAGGCCGCCGATATCGCCAATGCAGTAATCTATGCGCTCTCCACGCCCCCGCACGCGCAAGTACAAGAGATAACGCTGCGTGCTGTCGGCGAGTGGTTCTAAGGTAGTCGATGAAGGAAGGGGAGTAAAATAATGTGCGCAAACACTCACATATATAAACCTATATGCATATGTAAATATCAAAATAAATATATTTAGCACATTTTTGCACAAATTTCCAGCTCTCATTCTCATGCCGTGTTTATTTTCGTTATAAACAAAATTTATTTGGTGTTTTTGTTATTGTGTAGACGTAGCTCAATTGTTTACTATGCATACTCTGCGCCACTGGCCACACAAAGTCTATTTAATTTGAAGCGGCCGCTCGTTGATTGTGTTCGACTGATGAAGTCATTAAACTGTCATCACCTGATAATCATAAAATTACGTGTTTGTTGCTATTGTAGTTGCCATTGATATTGTTTTTGGGCGATAAGTGCGATGAATGCGCTCCAATAAGCAAATTAATAGCAACAAGCGATTTACGTGAAATTAATTGGAGGCACACAGAGCTGGAGTGCCGTGCGAAAAGAGAGAAAAAGAGAGAGATGGAGAGAAAAATTGGGAGAAAGAGCGTGAGTGGGAGCGATAACGGAATTGTATACAACGAAAAGCGGGAGGCGTGTGCGGCTGACCGAACGCGTACAATCACAACAACAATCTAATCAATACAACAATTGAGTTGTGTTGGCTTTTCTATCGGCAATAAATGTCAGTTAAGCGATTAAATTATTCAGCAGGCCTCTGGAAGGGACTAATTAAAAACAAATAAATGCCGGAATTTGCAGAAAAGCTTCCCAGCATTGTTTATATACATACACACACAATTTATAACAACATAGTATTAGAGAGTAAAATATGATGAAAATAAAATATTTAAAAGGGAAATTAGCCAAAATGTGCACTCGAGTCTATGAAAATCTTCTGTGAGCACATTCCACTTGATTCCAGAAATTGTGTACAAATTGTGTAGATTTTCGATAAGATGGAGACAAAAAAGAATATAGGTTATGCGAGTTTCGTCGCGCTTGTTTCGATATTTCTGAGACTTTTGATAAGACTAGACTACTACAAAAGTAGACCGATAGGGATATCAAAGGACGCCATATTTTTCCACTCTTTTGACATTTCTCTTCAGTAACGTTTGTTATTTGATCATGGAAAGATCCAACAACGACTCGAAATTATTAAAATTTACTATCGAAACTCGGAATCAGTGGCCTCAACTTTGAGAGCGGGGTTTTCAATAAGAACGCGACAAAAGTTTTTTTATAATAAAACAAAAACGGTTTGGAATATCGATAAAATTCTTCATTCCTGTGCAAGTACATTCGTGCGTACTGCATGAGTCACCATTGCATTTCGAAAAACTACGGTTTGGTGAGGTTTATGGGCCGATGGCGTCATTGTACCGTACTTCGTCCGCTATGCTCAAGACCCGGATGTTACTGTGAATGGGAATCGCTACCGCCCAATCATAACCGAATATTTTTGTCCCGAATTAGATGAAATGGACTTGGACAATAACTGATTCCAACAGGACGGCGTCACAAGCCACACAGCGAATGTCACAAACGATTTATTGCAAACCAAGTTTGGTGAACATTTTACCTCACGAAATGACTCAGTTAATTGGCCGTCTCCGTCGTTAATTTTGTTAGGTTTTTTTGTTGGGTTTGGTCTAGCCATAAGTTGCTCAGTTTAGTGAAATTGTCGAAAGATATAGAACACTTTTGAATAAGTTGAAATCTTCAAAAACATAGAATATACAATTTTTTTTTTAATTTTCACCATTTTAGTAAAAAAAATTCATTTCTTCTATTTGCTCGATGAAGCAAATAATTAAACTCAAGAAACAAAATTTTAAAAAATTTGTATTGGCTGCCATATCTGGCCGCATGATACATTCACACACATACTGTACGCGCACTTAGTTGGAATTTACTACATCTAAGGGCCTGAGGGCCTAGGCTTGTGGAACTGAACGAACAAGTATCTTAATTAAAATATTTCGCTGCAAACAATGCTAAGAAATTCCAATGTTTAACTTTGTCAAGAGAAGCCCGCAGGAGTTGTGAATTCTCATTTTCAGAAGGAGCTCAAGCTTTCAAACATATATCGATCCACGAAAAATGTACAACTCCCGGAATTTACACGCATGTCGGGGCATACTTGTGTATGCGAGTGTAATTCGAAAATGAGCAAAGTGGTGAAATTGCGTAGATGTGTGCGCCGATATTGAGTTATGATAGATAATAAATGGGATAATGTGTGCGTGAGGGTTAAACTGCTGACAGCCTTCACGAAGACAATCCGCAAATATGACACGCTGCATGTATGCATGTACGTATGTGTGCGCTGAAGTTAAGTGCAATCAAGTTTAATTAAAATGTGAAAAATAAAAGTAAAATATAAAAACTGAATGACAGAGCATAAAGCAAACTTTTTCAGCTGCCGAAAAGCAAAAGTAATCGCTTCCTGTTGCCTACTAGAGAGCGCCTTGCATCCCTAACCGAGCGCCTGTACGTGTGTGAGCGGCGTTTTTTACTAGCTACTGGAAGCTACTGCTCAAACTGCGGTTGTGTGTGCGAAGGGTGTACATGTGCATGGTTTTTTATGCAATGTGCGCTCTTGCGCGACGCTCACATACACGCAGCAGTGCACAGCTGACTACGCTTTCAAGCTCTTTTTTGGGTTTTTTTTAGACCCCTGTCATAGTCGAAAAGGTTGCTTAACGCAGGTTGACTGCTGTGGGTTCTGCACGCAGCCTTCCGCTCGCTGTTCTTCGGGCTTAATGAGTTTTGAAATTCGGTCTTGCGCCTGCACCTGCCCCACACATGTGGCCAGCACGCACATAAGCGCATATACTTGCGCGCGGAAATTCCTGTGCTCCGTGAGGCAAGCGGCACTTTTTGTTGCGCAGTTTTCACGCTCGAAACACCATGACGAGCGACCGAATTCAGGTTATGTGCTTAAGGGGCCATACCAGTGTGACGCATGAAAAATTAGGCGATTTTCCTGAATTTGTTTAAAAGAAAGTATTAGATTGAATGTTTCGACGTTCTATGGACGTAATTAAGTATATTTTTAGTTGTATTAAAAAAATATTGAGTTATGCGCTGTCTGCAGAAGTGCCGAAAAAAGTGCCTCAACTGCTGGCATGATTCCGGTCGAATGAGTAGCTGAAACAAAAAAAATCGAAATGTGTATTAAACTAAATATATTTTCTTACAGTGAACTACGATCTTTGAAAAATATCAAATATAAAGAAAATGCCGTAATTTTGAAAAAAAAAAATCGTTTGTTTTTACGAAAAATTGTCGTTTTTTTAATGCCAAATTCACAATTTTCAATTGCATAGCAAATGCATTCAACTATGCCCAGTTTTAATTTGAAGTCGATCGGTAAATTTCTTGTTGAGTTATGATGTCAGCAATTTTGAAAAATGTCGTTTCGAGAAAAACGCGTTTAAAGTTTCACTCATATATCATTATACCTCCGAGCGGTCGCTCTTTAGAACGCTGTAATCCGAAAACTATTCAAGATACGGCCTTCCCGATTTCAAAAGACATTTTTGAATATATAAACTATCGAAAAAAAAAAAAAATTTTTTGAAATGGTCACACTGGTATAGCCCCTTAAAGCTGGCACGAAAAAAGCGCATGGAAGGGAGAAAGGAAATTTTCAGGAAGCATAGGTGGAAGGCCAAAGAACAACGGCGATATTTCACATTAACGCCTGCACACGCACAGCCACTGCTACACACGCCAATAAAAAAATTGGCAGCCGCGTAATTTGGTTTATGAAATATGAGAAAAATGTAAATATATACAGTTTTGCCAGTCATAGCGGTGTGTATTGCTTTTTTTATTTTGCGCGACATTTGTTGGACATTTTTGGCCTTAAAAGGAGTACGGTATATGATACCTTTGTGAGCTAATCTCACCAGCTCATTACATATATACATCCATATATATATATGAATTATGAACTTGTATGAACATGTGAACTTTAAATGAGTCATTACCCCACCTAAGTTGGGTAATTAAAAGGTTTAATGAGGCGCTTACTTTGTTGCTTTATTAACATTTTCAAAGAAAAGCTCCTGAAAATAACTTTCTACATTAAAGTGCCATAAATGCAGTGCTAGTTAATATATAAGAGTGTTAGAATTCGCGACAATATATCTGTGCAAAAAAGGGTGACCTTCTATCTCATCTATTCGATGAAGCCCTTTTTGACAGTTGCCAAACTTTACGCTTTCTTAAAATTTGTTAGGTTAGGTTAATCTGGTAGGTTAATGAGCCAGGCATAGACCAGTTTGGTTCTTTTTGCAACCAAATGGAGTTCAGTTACTAGGTCCACGAGGTACTCCTCCCTCCTTCAGGATGCCAGTGCTTGACTCGAATTTCAACAGACTCTGTGACCTCACTATTGATACCTTCTCCAGTGTATCATATTGTGTTGACTCCAGATGATTACAGCGTACACTTGCCAAGTTCACAAGAGCTGCTCCATTGTTTCCTTGGTGACTTGCTGTATATATTTCCCGAAGTCTTCTCGATCTGTCAGACCCATTCTGCTGACGTGTGTCGCCGGTTAGTATAGCTTGTCATCGAACGATTGCCATTTACGAAGCATTTTATTCGGGAAAAATAAAACTGAAAATTTAAAACTATGTGTGTCAAACTTAATGCATTTAAACTTACTTTGAACAAAGAGAAAATATACTTTTAACGAACAAAGAAAAAATTAAAAAAATTTAGTCACTTTAAACATGAAAAAGATTGATACTTTTTTGGCAAAATATTTGATAATTTGTCCTAAAGTTTCTTCTACGCTGATTCTAAGAAAACCTTACTTTATATTTTCTCACAGAATATTTTTTTTTTTTTCAAAAAATATAATTTAAATTTCAAAAAAAGAAAATTTTAATGGAAAAAATTATCATTTAAAATGGAAAAAAATGCAGAAAATTGTTTTAAAATTTTAAAAATAAAATCTACTTATAGCGATAAAGTTGCGAAAACCGGATACAAACAACAGCAAAATTTAACGCAGATAATCCAAATAAAAAATCGAAAAATAAAATTTCCGATTGCATGACATAACCTTACATTTTGACAGTATTATAATGTCATTAGCATAAAAAGTGCAGCTATCAACTTAAATAGCACTTAATGTCTTCCAAATTTCTCAAAATCATGGAAACAACACATACGCACACCCGCATGCCATGTGCCCATACCAGCAATGAAGACACAAAATCAACAACGAAAGTCAGAGTTGAAGCGTAAAATGAAATTCAAAAATATTTTTATAGCTCTTCAGCTGTGCGATGTGGCACGCCACACCAACACACACACACACGCTCTCTACCAAACGCGCCCAACCATTTTGCCACTGAAAATACTCGTATGACTCGACCTTGCTGCATTTGACTCACTTTGGGTGCCACATTAACTTCAGGCGAGTCAAAAGCCAACCAAGCTAAGCAGCAAAAGACGGCGAAGCAAAGCGGGCAACAGCAATGAGGCAAGTGAAAATTGCACACTCATGCCATACGCGTGTTAGTGTGGCTGTGCAAAGCAAAAGCAAAAGCAACGCTTTTCTTCCCACCTACTTGACTCCGAACTGCAATGTTGCAATGTTTGTAAGATTGCGCCGCGCCAGAAAGTATGCAGTGCATTTAACAATTCTGTTCTGTTTACACAAAACAACCCAGGCCATGGATTCGCCTGCTTGTCACTCATTGCCTTTCGATTTGCAGCGTTTGTTGCTCATTTTTTATGCACTTGCGATTTACATATCCGCCACGTGCATGTGTGGGAGTGTGGCAAGCCAGGCAGTTGACAGGCAAGAGTCAACAACTAACGGAATAATAAATGCTGGATAATCAAGCGAAAGTTTGGATTGAAATTTTGAGTTAAGAACACAAATAAATTAATTAGAAGGCGAAATTAAACATAGAAATGTGCATTGTATTCACACATATGTACATACATATATTCAGCTATGACACATGCATGCGCTTGCCGTTCAGTGCTAAGAATATATTTGGTTCTATTTAAGTTCGCTGTGTCTTTTGTTTTTTCACGACTTTAAGAAGCAATTTAATGTCAATTTATTCTCTAATTATTTATTTTTTTAGTTCGCACGGCCTCAACTGTAATGTTAGCCTAGTTTACTTCCATACATAGATATATGATATGATAAGAGTGATATGATTTCTTAACAGCACACACACTAATTGTTGAGAAAATTCAACTGTTTTCATGTTATGTGAAGCGCAATCGATACAATCAAGTTCTGAATGTAATATCTTTCAAATGGCCTCCACGACTTCTTTTACAGGAACGAACTCGGTGAACCCAATTTTTTCATCCATTCTTATGACATGAATAGCACTTTCAATATTGACTTCTAAATATTGAATCTGGTTGATTACTAAAGACCAATGAATTCAAATAACCTCGCAAGAAGTAGTTGAATGGTGTTTAATCACAACTTCTTGTGAATGTAATGAAATTTCCAAACTTTTTTCACAATAATTCGGTTGGAACTATGGAACTAAATGTTGTCAAGATCCACTTTTTCTAATTGCGACCATAAAAAGTTGGTTATCATCGATATATACCGCTCTTCAGTGACAGCGACAGTACCACCAGCTTCATTTCGAAGAAAGTACGAACCGATGATGAATGTAAAGCATCTTCATGAATAATCTGGGGATTTTCTTCGCACCAAAATCGATAGGTTTGTTTATTTACCGGACCACTCAGACGAAAGTAAGCATCATCGGAGAAGATGATTTTCTTAAAGCAATCTTTATCGTTTTTAAGTTGTTTTAAGTTATTTCAAGGCAAAATCAGCAATTTCACGAAGCTTACGGTAATCCAATAACTTCAGGTCTGGAGTGAGAACAATTTTATACGGATGCAAGTCCAAATTCTCGACAACGTCTTGAGATCGACAAATTGCGATCTTCAGCAATGCTTGCTTGGACGGCAGCTATATTTTTATAACTTCGAGAACATGTACGGTCGAATTCTACAACAATTCGACGAAGATTGAGCACAGGTGGACGATTATTACGACCATAAAACGGCAAAAGCGTACGAAAAGTTGCAATTGGAGAAAAATTATTTTGATAATAAAGTTGAAAAATTTGAAACATAACCGAAAACAATGAACAAAATATAAATAGATATAAATATGGCCGAAACGACATTTAGAAAACATATCATCCCTTCTGGAAAAACCGGTAAATAGGTACACATAAACAGTAAAATTTTTTTTTATAATTTTTCTATGCATATACATGCATTCATATAAGTAAATACTTCGGTATATGTATATATATTTATATATAAATATTCAGGTTATATATATTCATATATATATATGAGTGATGATATTTTATAGGTAAATGTCAACTGTCAACTGTCAAAGTCAATTGAGAAGTTGTCAAATGCTTTGTCTCAAATACCAGGCCATTGACAGCCACCAGCGTCATAATCAACACACAATGCATAGTTAAAAATTAATCGAATTAAATTTAAAAATTTCCAATGTTTTTACTGTTTATTACTGAGTGTTCATCAGGCGAATGAAGTGCAATAGCAGCATCAAAATATGAATACTTCAATTGATTATTTCAAAAGTCTCTTAAGTCAATTTTTTAATAACTTTTTTCTTGTATAAAACGCTCTCTCAATTCATATAGATGCGTATTTTAGCTATGTCTGTATTTATATATGTAATACCTGAATGACATCGCTTATTTCTGAAATAGCAAAAATCAACTTAAGTGGTTTTGCATGCCACTTAAGACATGTTGTAAACTAGGCACTTATGTATGAATACAGAAAAGTTTCTCTCAGAACAAACACATAACATTTTAAATAAATATGTTTCTGATTTTGATAAATATTTATGGCCTGAACAGGGACATATTAAGGCACGGAGTTTGTAACGCCCAGAGACGTCGAAGACTGTACAAAATTACTGGCCTAGTCGATTTAGTCATGTGCGAATGTTTGTCCGTCTGTATATCCGCGAACTAGTACCTCAGTTTTTGAGATATCGATCTGAAATTTTACACAAGCACTTTTCCCTCTCAAGGAGCTGCTCATTTGTCAGAACCACCGATATCGGACCACTATGGCTTATAGCTGCCATGCAAACTAAAAGATGGGTATCAAGTGATTGTATGGAAAGTTTTTTCATTTGATGAGATATCTTCAAGAAATTGACATGGCTTAATTTCTAAGACAATGGTACAATTAACGTAGAAATTTTTCAGATAGAGTCACTAAGGCATATAAGTTAATATATCACTGTAGCCCACAACAACAGATGCAGTTATGAATGTGATTGCAGAGCAAGCAAAAACATCAAAGGTGCGAGACTCAAGTTGCAGACATAACAACGGAAACGCTTGCCAGTAGCAAACAACACCAACAGTCCCAAACCGTGGGAGTTGCCGAATCAGTATTACGGAATCATGCGACAGGCCACGTGAGGTGATGGCAAGTAGATTTGATGCGTGTTAGGTTTTCAGGTGCAGTTGTAAAAACTCGATCGTAGCGAACGGACGTCCTACGTAGTAAGAAAATAAAAATAAATTAACCCAAACCTTGTGTTTTATTTACTTATACATAGGTGCCACACAAACTGACCAATCAAAATCGACTTCTTGTAAGGATCCTTTTTCATTTGTGAAGGATTGTGTCGCTGCAATCGAAATTAACGTTTTACATACACATAAGTTTTTCTATTAAATTGCAAATATTATTCATTTCCTCTCACGAAACTGTTACTCATATGCTCTACCATATAAATATAGCAAAAGGTATTAATTTGTCCTTGACCCGTGTATTTTATCATTCTTGCTTTCCTCCAATTATGTCCTCAGAAGTTTGGTTCAAATAGTATATATAAATAAATACGGCCAAACTAAATTACACACAATTCAAGGCAAACAAAGATACATAAACACACACACACGTTAACATATACATATGTATATTTGCATCAACAGTTTTTGAATTTCTGCTGATTTCTCTCAGACCTTGCAGGCGCAGACCAATTTGCTGCTGCACCAAATGAAAATACAGCTTCCTCGACAGAGAATATTCTGTATTGACTTGGCTTGTCTTGAACTTTGTCAATTTCGTCGGCAAGCATTTGTCGGTCGAAGCGTCATGGAGGTGTAAAGTTCAAGTTTAAATTACCTCAATGCTATTACAACAATTTTTAGTTTACAATTAGGAGCTGAATTCAACTTGATTGAGTGTACACTGCTTAATTAACTGATTTTCGACAGCTGTGAAGAGTTTGGAATTTATAGCAATAATATTTGTTATTTCTGGGGAGATGAGGATGGTTATAGTACTTTACGCATATTTAAATAAAGTTTCAATAATTAAGGCACAGCTAACGCGGGAAGGGCGAAGGTCGGAACCTCGATGTAAAAATGAAAACAAAAAAAACTATAAGAATCAGATAGCCATGCAAACAAGTATTACACTTTCTACAGAGCGACAGGTTTTGATAATAAAATGAAAATGAAACTAATATCCAAATTTGACACAACGCAAAAGTGTAAGCGAAACATATTGTTATCACAACCTACCGTTAGAATTAGGTGTTAAATTTTTAAGAATTCTCATACGCCGATATATGCATGAAATGGACCGTTATTATTTTAGACGCCGGAAAGCTCATAAATATTAAAAGCACACTTCATTCATTCGAAGTAAGTCTACCCAGTTACGAAAACTATTTAGCCGCACACATGCACATCGTTGTAAGTCGGCGTCCGTTATAATAGCCGTATCGTACTTTGTCTAATCTAGCGGAAGAAATGGTATGTCAAGTACAAAACTTACGCATCAGCCAATCTACCGTATAATTACAAGAAACACAAGAATATGGGATATGTATTGATTCTTAGCCCAAATAAACGAATATGGAAGTTCTTAGGCACTGAAGGACTAAAAAAGCGCCTAAAAAGCTTAGCTTCGTCACAAAAGGTGAGTATGTAACGGAAATAATGCGGAAATTGCGGTCGTAAATGATTTCGGCCTTTTTCTGATTGGTTTGCTTTCAAAGGCCAGTTTATTAACGAAAAAATAATAAATTATAAAAGAGCACAAACAAACGCCTGCGTGTCGGTAATAACATTTCAAGTCTATAATCTCTTTCTAATTCCTCCGTTTGGATTGCGTGCCGCGACACAATTACGGTGGCTGTCTTTCTGACACGGCAAGTGTCACTTTTGACAGTTGTAATTTACGCGCTTCGCTCGCGTAATTGTGCGACGAAAATTGATACTTTATGTTGCATGAAATGTTGAAGCATTAAAGCCAAACACCCACACGCGCCCATTATCAAATTATCAGAAACCGGTGGCTACGTTGTGAGGGAGTAAGTGTTTATAGTGAAGAAGTGGCAAATTCTTAGAAAAATTCTTTTTTTTTCAAGGCATTTAATAAACCCTGAGTTCCATGTGACGTATTATAGTGGGTGTAGACTTGCAGAACGGCTCACAATAGAATTAAATTTGTTGCAAAATAGCTTTACTTCTTCATAAACTTCCAAAATAATGGTTTTCACCTTGAGTATGATGAAAAATTACTTCGTAATGCACAATACAGAATATCTGCTGTCAGCAAACAAACAGTCGTCGCACTAGCGACTAGGCTCCCATTTCACTGTTGACAGTCATAACTTTGGATCCGGTATTAACACCAACAATAATGGTCGAAATCCAACGCAGAGTAATTCTTGCCAATAGACTGTGTTACTTCGGACTGAGTAAGCAATTGAGAAGTAAAGTCGTCTAACGACGCACAAAGACGAGACTCTACAAGTCAGTCATCATGCCCGTACTGTTTTATGGTGCAGAGGCATGGACGGTGACAACATCCGATGAGTTGGCATTAAGAGTTTTCGAGAGAGTTCTGCGGAATATGTGTGGTTCTTTGCGCATTGGCAACGGATGAAACTATTCCAGCTCTGAGAGTACAGGACGCTTTACCCACCGCTCGGAACAGAGGAAGAAGAAGACCTCCTTTCCATTAGAAAGACCCAGTGGAGAAGGATCCTGGCTACACTTGGAATCTCCAATCGCGCTAAACTGCGAACAGAAGTACTTTCTCCGATCTCTTTCGTTCAAATTTGCGCATTACAAATATTCTATAGTAATAGCCCTGAAATTTCTTAGATCAACCATTGGAATGAATTCGTTGGACTTTTAGCAGCTATATTTAAATTTACCTTTTATAATGATATAACTATTTATAAGGGCCAGCTAAACATTTTCAAACGATCAAATCAATTAATAAAGCGCGGCGATAATTTCACAGCGCCTTTCTGTGCATGCCTCACTCATTTCTAGATAACGTAGAGCTTAAAAAGTTCATTTATGGATTAGTGCGACCAATAAAAGGGAAGCCCACCGACCTCAAAAGCAAGCAAAGTAACTTGCAAGAGACGGCGATTAACGAAGAGCTTACAACTTTTATGGCTGCCACTATCATTTGTTGTTTTATTGATTTTTTTCTATTTGAGTGCAAATTAGTGATTATGCAAAAAGTGATTAATTTCAATCCTAAATCAATTGTCGGAGCGATTTGGTGTGTGCAGGACTTCGAGGATGAAGAGAGACACTGGAAAACTTAAACATAGTACAAACATACATTCGCAAGTAAGTTCCTATTCGAAACCAATAACTACAATACAAATGCAAACTTACTTATTTAAGATGATTATAGAAGTTATATGTATATGTGCCTAAAGACGAAATCGATGGAGTCGAGTTGAGTTGCAAACGAGGCAACCAACTTTCTTCAGATTTTTTGATATTATCTTCAAATTATTATGCAAAGTATTAAAATCCCAGCAATGCTTTAAAATTAATTTGGATAAAAAACTTTGCACTTCTGGAGCGTTCTTAAAAAACCAGCCGTAATTTTATGCTGAAACATGATGACACATTAAAAATTTTATTGCTTTATAAACGCAGCAAATGAAACCATCAAAGTGGGAGAAGCCAAAGTGGTGTATGCAGAGGATCTCAATGGCGGTCAGTTAACAAACGTTTAAACCGATGTCATCTTCGCCTGGCCGTATGTCCGTCAGCACTCCATTTGGCCAACAACTCAAATATGATATTCGTCACCAGAGAATTCTCTAATAAAATGCGGGACAACTCAAGTTTTTGGCGGGGAAGCAGCGTGAGAAAGGTTGACTTGATTAGCAAATTTATGTTTTGCCGCCAAATGTAAAATATGGTATATGGCGTCATAAAATGGCGAAAGTGAGCGAGCAGATATCAACTGATTGGGACAAAAGTGACCAAATGGGAGATAAAATAAATATGAACATTTTATGGACCACCATGAACGTCGTGAATATTCACTGAGCGGTGTAACCTATTTCAACCAAACAACTTCCAAAACCAAAGCTCTTTAGAGAGCGCTCTTGTTTTTCATATAAATATACCATTTACTATTGAGGTCCAAAACTGTCATATGGAAGAATCAAAACGGCTCTTCCCCAAAACTATCTATCTCTGAACCCACAAATCTGTGAACATCTAAGATGGAGTGAAGCATTTTTGGTTTAAATAAAATAATTTGCTTCAACTTCCGTCACTTGTGGTCACTGTGCTTTTAGTCTCTGGGTAATATAATACATGTGAATTGGTCCGAGCAGCGGCCAAGGTGCTTGACGAATACACAGCAATGACAATAAAAATGCGGGAAGTTTACGGCCAACTACGACTGAAATATAAACACGTTATTACTTTTTATTTGTTTAATGTTCCCTTGTGCGCGTTCTTCAAACACCCGTTGGGCGGTGTCAAGCACAATTGGCACATTAACACATGGCGCAGCGCATAACTCAGCTCTGCCGTATTCCCCATTGGCCAAAATATGTTGTTGAAGGTAAAGTAGTGAGTGTAAATGTTTTGTAGAGTAAAAAAGAGGCAAAAGAAAGTTCATCAAAGTAAAGTCACGCTTTTGCTCAGGCTTTCGTAATCAACTTTAGGGCTACTTCAAGGATGCGAGGTGATAATTTTCCTCTCTTTCTCTCATCCAAATGCAATGAACATCACAACTTTGAAAACCTGACCCAAGTGAGAGTTATGACGCAAGCCACACGAACAGTGCGCTGAGCACAAAGAATTGAGAAAAGACGCGAACAAAAATCAAAAGGAGTTCAAGTTTCAGGTAATATACAAAGCACATATCGCCCACCTCCAGTCATACTTCACTGACAACTTGCTCACACTCTCTCAACCAACACTCAGAGTCACCGGGTACTCCACACACTTGTCATTTAGTTATGACAGCCGCAGGGAGACTATGTGAAAAACAAACAACACCGCATGTCGAACAAGTCCATGCATATGTTTATTCTCAAAGGTGAAATTCGTAGGCTCGTAGCATGAGCTCCGTGTTGAAAAAGTTTTGCTGTTAGCATAGTTTTAGGTGCCAAGTGGCGGCTTCGATGGCGTTTGTTCCTTCGCCTTTGCTGCGCTTTTCTTCGGCAACTCCGCAACAAAGAAAACAGGCACTCTGCGCATTTGGTTGAAGGACAGAACGAAGAACCAATGACTACTCACCACCGAAGCACCTTTTGTATGTAGTGCTCGACGCCTAAAGATAACTTTTGTGCATTTGTTGGCTTTTATTTGCGCTTCTGTTGGTGAATGTCAACTCTTGGCCTCGCTTCCTTCTCTCCTTCCTTTAGTCCTTATTCTCTGCAATATTTTCGTTTAACCTTTTGTCTCTTTTAATTTGCTTGTAAATACCATTACAGCCAATAAACACATACGTGTGTTCGTACATAATTGCATGTTATTGCTGTTGTACGCTCTTCATTTTATTATTTGTTTCAGCCTGTGTCGTACATCTAAAAGCAGCACTTCGCCTTATCTGGCTTTCCAGTTTATTGTCTCCGGCATATTTGCTTACTTTGAAAACTTTGTGAAAACTTTTTGTTAGTTAATCGGAGGAAACGTAACGGGATAGCCGGCAGCTGTATGTGCGAGTGTTTTCTAATTCTGTTTTTGCTCTTTGATGGCTTTACTTGCACTTACACATATCAACACATATGACTTAATATTTGAGTGTGTGAGTGTTTGGCAATGCTGCTGCTAAGTGTCACGCTTACCCATATGCAAGCATGTTTTTCTGTATGCATATGTATATGTAAATATGCACATGTGTATGTGTGTAATCCCTTGTGTTTGTTTACTTTTGTTGACATTCTGTGCTTTTTGTTTGCATTTCGTGCAGCTTTGACTTAAACTCTGCTTTTACAGCGAGTTGACGCAAGTGTTAATTGAATTAAAGCTCTAGAAGCTGTTTCAACTGATTGAGATTACAGCAAAGCGTTGGCAGGCAATGTGAAAAAATTGCAAACACTCGCTTTCGAGTGGCTGAAAACGAGAGTGAGTCTTCATTCCATACAAATGGGGCTGAGTTCGCATTGAATGCATCTCGTTTAATTATCAAACAATATTTTTGCAAAAATATAGTTCAGTAATAGTGATAAACATATAGATGCATATAAAAAGTTCATTATTAAAAAAAAATTTGTTGAATGAAATTTATTTAATATGAGAATAAATTGAAAAAAAAAAAATTAAGCCAAAATGTGTGAGAAGTCCCATTTACATAATTCTATACGAAAAATTCCGGCCATTAGCAATGGTTTTTTATTATATGTATTAGGGTGGACTTTAAATTTTTGTAGCATTGAAAAAAATGTTTCTTTTGAAATTTTTCCCATCTACAATTCTGTGCAAAAAATCCCGACAACTAGCAGTTTTCTTCTATATGCATTTATATATGTAGCTTCGAAAAAAAATTATTTGAATGTGCGACTAGTCCCACCTACAATTCTGTGCAAAACAAATTCCGACTTAGAGCAATTGTTTGTTTTATATGTATTAGGGTGGTCTTTATATTTTTGTAGCTTAGAAAAAAAAATTATTTTAATGTGCGAAAAATCCAATCTACCATTCGGTACAAAACAAATTCCGACTTCTAGCAATTGTTTTTTCCATATGCATTAGGGTGCACTTTAAATTTATGTAGCTTTGAATTCTCATTCGATCAAAACTACTTGATTTGGCATACTTTTAAGGTTAGGGACCATGCTTAATTGTTGCAGTTCAAAATATAAGATTCAAGCAAGTGTTTCAAAATCAATTATCCTAAGGGAAAAAACTAAAACATAATTTTTGATAACTGTTTTTTTCGTTAAAAAATAATTTTGACTTTTTTTGTTTAAAAAAAAAAAAACTAAAAAACAATTTTTATTTAAAATAATTTCCCTGCCTTTTTGTGATTTGAAAAAAAAAAACTAAATGATTAGTTTTGTTATTTTTTTCTGTTTAAAAAAATAATTTCACCTTTTTTGTGATTACAACTCGTTGTGAAAGTCTTTGTGGGAAGAAAATATGTCGGAAATATATTTTTTAACGTAAAATATGATGTTCTTCACCCCCAAACGAACAAGCCACAAAAAGTATATTGTTTGTGAGCTAGAGCGATATTTAACTCAATCTTTCTTTAGCTATTTAAGGACCACCCTAACACAACCTGTTTAAAATAATGCCTTTAATACACTGAATATTTGTCAAAATAACTTGCAAATTCTGTTTGTGGCTGTTTTCCATTGAAAACACGTTAATATGACATTGCCATTATTATATGCAACATTATTATTTATTGTCACAACATAAAGAATGTGATTGTCATATCTTATGCCCGTAGGCTTGTAGTTATTTCTCGAAAAAAGGTTCGTAAACCATTTCTAGTATTTTCTGCTGCAAGTACAGCACCGTGAGGCACATGCTCACATAACTGCATGCTTATTAAAAAATCATAAGCTGGGTACAAACATTGGCATGCCACGAGCCCGCAATACGGCAAAGCAGCGCGCACAGATGCCAAGAATTCAAACCATTGCAGCCACGAAAAGTATGAAAAAATAACTAGAAATAAATACAGCAGTAATGCAGCAGAAATATGTGGATTGTGTGCCGCTGTTTCATTGTGGCACGTTGCATGGGAATATTATATAAATATGTGCGCGAATCTACTCATATATTTATGCGTATAGGGTGATGGAAATGGTCGATTCTCATGTTTTTGCTAAAAAAAAAAAAATGTGAAAATAAAAAGTTAACTTCAGCTGCACTGACAATATCTTTCGCAGCTGCATTTCTTATGCAACAAAAATGGTATAAAAATATCTTAATCTTGGTTGTAATCATTCAGTTTGTATGGCGGCTATATGCTATAGTGGTTCGATCTGAACAAATTTCTCGGAGATTGTAGCGCTGTCGTGGCAATATCTGTCAAATAAAAAAGTTGTCCATACAAGAACTTTAATTTGAGCTGCCAGTTTGTATGGCAACTTCCTGAGGGTAAACGGAGTTATGCGAAATTCTAGACCGACGTCTGAAAGACCGAACAACTAGTTCGTGTATGTGGAGACAGAAATTTAATCTGCTCATCACGCTATTTATATAAATATTTACTAACTCCGTGGCATACTTAAAATACACTGTTCAAGGTTTAAAAATGACTAGGAAAGTCTGGCAAATTATTTTTCTTTCATTACTTTCTTTCTTCTTATATTATTTTATGATAAATACACTTTTTTTCTCACTCAGAAACATCTACATTTTGAGAAATTTAATAAAAACCTGTTACTTTGTAAAATAATTTAAGAATTGTACCCAATAAAGTTGCTGAATCGTCGAAAGCACCCCATATTTAGTTGTATGCGTGGCCACGGGCATAAACACACACACGCATACAACGGCAAATCATGGTGAAGTATGTCAGACATCCACTGACGGTAAATTGTGCAACTGCATTGAGTTTTACGCTTTTCCCTTTGCGTTGGAAAATGCAGAACAGTGAAATAGCAATTTCCTTTAAAGGGAAACAGGGAAACAAGAAGAAATAAAAGAAATTGTGACATTTTTTCTAGAATTTCATGCGAACAGCATGACAGCAATAATAATAACAATAATAGAAGCCACAGGTTGTATAGTAGTGGGAAAAAACATAACACGAAGCAAAACAAAGGCAGCAATACAAGAGAAACACCGTTGGCGGAACAGACAGCAGCTGGTGGCAAACACCCACACACACGCGGGCAGCCACACTGGCGCACAATTATTTACTATGCTGGCACAATTAGAGACAGTGTAGCTGCAGCCTATGCTGCTCCTTGCCACTTGAGCGTTCGGAAAATTATGGCTGTCGGCTTTCAGGCGGCTGCATGCCGCGCTTAGCGCCGTTTCCGCCTAAGCGTCGAAGAAATGTGTGTCGCAGTGAGATTTGTGCACACATATCTATAGCCCAAGATAGCGCTGGGTGCAGCGATGTATACTAAAATGTATGCTTGAATACGAGTCACTCAAGAATTTGTACGTGTGAGCGTTGTTCTATAATTTTCCGTTAGCATTCTTTTGTGAACTTTCGCGGCCTTCTTTGCTAATGGCTGGCAGGCCGGGCGGGTGGCGCGTTAATGGCGGAAGTGGCGCTTGGATACCTGCGAGCTTACATTGATGTAGCCTACTTTTGAGCGCCGCAGTGTGTGAAATCTAAATGCAATATCACTTCATCGCGCAGAAGATGTTAAAAGTGAGCACTTAACGGCCTTGCAACATTCCGTGTTACGCATCGGCGGCGCGGGCATGGCGTATACGCAACAAATGGCGACACGTTTGCGCCCGAGCGAGTTGCCTGACATTTAAACCACAGATTGCTTGCGTGTTGCGCATTGTTGCTTATGCTATTTTTTTTTGTTTTTTGCATTGCCATTATTTTCTACTTTCCTTCTCTGTGAGTGCGGTGATACAAGGTTAAGCCGCACGGAATGCAGGTAACAAATGTTCGGTGGCGGAGGGTGGGGTTGAGGAGGAAATTTATTAGCTTTACTTGCTATTCTTGTTGTTGCTACTATTGCTACAGGCAACGCTGTTATTGCACTAGAGTTATTGGCAATATAAATCACATGTTAAATGGTTAAGCGGATTTTTTTCTATCCCAACAACAAAGTGAAAATGCTGGTTGGCGCCGACAGCAAAAAAATCGAGGAAAGTAAATACAAATCGTTTAACTATTCTTCTCTCATCATGCTGTCAATACATCAAAGTGATTTATACATATAGTTTAATTGTGCAAATAAGCCAAAGAAAGACTTAGCGCTCTCCCCACGAAACGGTGAATAAAATGTAAAGGAACGTGTTCAATACTTAAAAGTACTTAGAAGTGAGGAAGCTTGGATAAGTAGAGTATTTCAGCAAGAATATAGGAAAACTATTTCTCAAACTAATTTGATAATTGAAATATATTTGATCCTAAAGTCTCATAATTCTGTAGTATTGTACTAAGTTAAAACTGGTTAAAACAAGCAAGGAAGGGCTAAGTTCGGGTGTAACTTAGACTTAGTTATATTATTATACGTATGACGTGGAATACTTGATTTAATCTATTTTAGCTAACACTACATACAGCTAACGCCACAGATTAATAAGATGCTCCCAGAGTTTCATCAAGGTTCCTTACATACAATCACCAATCATATGAAGTAAAGTCAGCCGGATATTCGAAAATGCTGATATTAGTTATATGGACGCTAGGCCCACTTTAGGCACAAATATACACTGTTATGAAAAAAAAACAAGCTCTCTTATTTTCATTGAGATAACTTGCATATTGATCGATACATGCGGTACAAAGTTACCCGAATTTCGGAAATCTTTAATTAGGTGTATGGTGCCTAAAGGAAGCAAAAGGTCCGAATCAACCCATTTTTGGCATACAGACATACCTCTTCTTCTTCTTTATTGGCTAACGACAGCGCCAGTTGTTTCTTCTTTTTGCAAGGTGGCACCAAGTTAAGATTTCAAGCTCATCGTTCCATCGAATTCGATATTCGCCATTGGACCATAACCTTCCGCAGAGCCATTCTCTCGAAAACTCGTAACGTCGACTCATCAGTTGTTGTCATCGGCCATGCCTCTGCACCATACAGCAGAACGGGAATAATGCCTAACTTATAGAGTTTAGTCTTTGTTCGTCGAGAGAGGTCTTTCTCAACTGCTGTTGGCAAGAGATATTCTGCGTTGGTTTTCCAGGCGGACATTGTTGGTGGTGTTTATAGTGGGAGCCTTGTCGCGAGTGCGACGATAGGTGATATTTCTTCTTCTTGCCTTATTTCACTACCGACAGGGAGTAGCCTTGTCTGAAACCACATTTGGATCGGATAAGACCTTCCTGAAGGCAAAACTTGCCTTCTCCTGTGTTGTRCGTTGGTTTTGGGACTTGCCACCAAAAAGCCTATCAAATGAAAAGGAATTAACTGCAGCGGAAGTGACCGATTTTTGATGACGAGCCCTTCAAACACAAACACATACTACTATCAAGAAAGCATTGCATTATATTTCTCACACATTGACCGATATAACCTATAATAACGGTACTGGAGTCAACATATTCGGTACCTAGGGGCTTGAACAGTTTCGGCTCGATTTGGATAATTTCTGAAAATAGCGTGGCACCCTCCAAATGTAGTGCATAAATTTTTCTCTTTTAGCTTTTCACCGCTGTAATTTCACCTTTTCCATAGTTCGTGTACATAAATAACTATTTATTTGTACATAAACGACGATTGGCATTGCTCACACATTTTCCCATCCACCTTTACATCCCCCAACACACAAATAACTCGCATCAGCGCAGCTCTATATTTTTTATTGTTGTTGCAACTATTGTCATTGCTGCTCTGATTGAGCTTTACATTATTGTTTCTGTTTTTAATGCCTATTGTTGTTGTAGCAAAGGTGCTACCCAGCAGGAAAGTGCTTGATGGTGCAACTAGCGGGCAAATGAGACCACGGATCGACCATAAATTTGCTTTATGTGCCCGCTTAACACCGCGAATCTTCATTCGTGATTAACTGTACTTGTTGGCCTCGTATAATTAACGTTTGATATGGCAGCGCTGTGTGCGTGAGTGTGTTTTTGTGTTCGTTATGCTCCGCTGACGTTTTTATTTGCAACAAGCACTTTTCCATGTGTATGTGTATGTGTGTGTGTGTATGTGTTTCAGTTTCTCGCACAATGCACTGCTTATACACAAACATTCACGTATTTTCTTTATTATTAAGTGCTTGTCGTTGAGCGCGACGCACATTTACAAGTCCTTCGGCAGGTAAAATATTTATCTTTGCAAAAATGCTGGTAAATAAATAAATGCATAATTTTTAAATAACTATTGATTTCAACTTTCATATTTTTTGCTGGTTTCCTTTCACTTTTGCCACCCACTATGGCCTCTGCTCGCTTCTGTTTAACCACTCAATGCAGAAGGAATTGCAATAAATTATTCGTTTGCGCGGCGTGTGTGGTTGTTATTATTCTTTTCATATTTTTTCAAGCGTTCTGTATATTTCCGGAGGCCATTGGGCGCTGGTAAGTTTCACTGCTATTAAAAATGCAGGTTCAGGGCGCATGAAGGTGTTGCTGCAACGATACTTTAATAATAGCTGATATTGAGGGACAATTGCATTAAGTTCGTACATTTTTTAAATTTATTCAGATTAATCAGAAACACGTGTAAATGTTGTGCGCTGGAAAAAATTCCACTTCTGTGAATTTTTTGTCGGATTTTTGCAGTTCTTTTTTCTCATATCAGATGAAAAGTTCTGGAATGTAACATATGCATAAAAAACTGTTGGGCTGATTATTTACTTGACGCAACTAATTGAATGAATTAATACATAGCTGGCGGCCAAACAGGTAGTAGCATATTATTTTGGCTGAACATTCTTAACTCGAAATACATTCAAGATAAGCCGTTGACAAAGTCAGTAAAAACAAGTAAGGAAGAGCAAAGTTCGGGTGTCACCGAACATTTTATACTCTCGCATGATAAAGTGATAATCGAGATTTCAGGCGTGGTTGTGAACCGATTTCACCCATATTTGGTA
>NW_017536979.1:1312121-1383519 GCF_001853355.1 Bactrocera latifrons | reverse complement strand
TCTGACTCTTTTAGTTTTAGGACTTACAAACAACCGTTATGTGAACAAAACTATAATACTCTCTTTAGCAACTTTGTTGCGAGAGTATAAAAAAGAGAATAATGAAAAGATAAGAAAATATTCAACTGAAAATTTTTATTCTGACAAATAAAGGGGAGCACAAATTAGTAAAAGTTTGTGCTTTGTGTAGTAAAGTAGTAAAGAAATTTTAAAAATTTATTCTTTCACAGAAACGTTCACAAAATAACCAATTTCGAGTATTAACCCATAAGCCTTCATTACACAAAATACTTTGTAAAAGGTTTGCATACTTTCCACCAAATTCTGTATAACTTGATTTGTAATGATATGCCATTATTGCTGTACCCGCAGCCAAAACTTGTCCAGATTCTATGGGGATGATCGATGTTGTCCTACCGTTATTTTGACGATTGACCAAAAATTCTCAATCGCATTTTGATCAAGACGTTAGGATGGCCACTGCATCAGTAAGAAATTTTATTTGGCAAAGCATTAGTTCACGATTTTTGATGAACGTTATTTTTTGTAGATATACAACATGTCAGCACGTGAAGCAACCCCAAGCCTTGGCGGCCATTCCACCATAAGGTACTTCACTATTTCTGTAACATGGTTCCATTATATTGTCTCCACAATGGCAATGCCATATTGATAATGATTAATTTTTGATTCGACTTGCCAGATCTCATCATCTTTTGTCTAATTTTGGTGCTCTCTGGCGAATTTCAACCGTTTCTTAACATTCTATACTGACAATGCAGGTTTTTTTTTACTGCTGCGATATAGCTAATACCTCGAAGTGTTCTTCTGTCATACCACTTAGCAACAAGCTTATATATTTCAATAAATGCGTTCTTTGGTGTTAAGTGCTTGTTTCTTTTCGTATGTTTTAGCATAAGACCTACGTCTGCATTTGTCAAAATTTGGTTATTTTATTATAAGCTCTTTAGATATAATATCAAACTCCACACAATGTGTGGTGATACTTCTTCATTATTTTGAAGAGCAATGAAATGAATTTAATAACTATTAAGAATAATAATTTTATTTTCTTATAATTTATATAAACAAAGATTGAATCTCCGAAAGCTTTCTAAAGAAGTTACGAAATCAAAAAAGGTAATAATAGAATTTCCACAATTGACAAACTTATCAAGAGATCGCTTTTAAACTCCAAACAACTCGATTTAATAACAAAGAAAGTTATTGTTCCAGCAGAAGTCAATTTTATTGGAAGCAATTATCGGTTTATGAAGTTATATACAGATGCATCTTTGTTCCCACATATAGAGTTGCTACTCCTCACGAACATTCGCAGAGTAAATCGTATGCCATCGCATCTAGTAAAAGCTCTCACTCTCTGTTTTTTTACAAATATGTACAAGAAGAAGTGAATCAAGAAGTGAAAATGAAAAGTCTTAAACAAACTTTTTCTTGCAATGATTGTTTGCGCAAAATTTTTAATTCACTTTAAAAAGTAAACCACCATAATATGCATTAATAATTTAGCTACGCGCTTTGCCAAAGCTGCGCTCAGCCTTTCAAAAGCTCTCTGCCACTTACAGCTTACACACATACAAACATTTCAGTTATTCAAATGCTTATAGATTAATTGCAATTGAAGCGCCGATGGAAGTAACAGCAACACATAAATAACGGCCGAATGCGTTACCACGGAGCAAAGAGAAGAGGAGAGTTAAGTAGAGTGCCAAAGAGAATATAAAAACAGCAAATTTCGTGCTTAAACCTTAAAAAGGTAAACACATATTTATTTAGCTTTGCAAATAGACCTTTTGACACTCAGACCTTCACGTCTGGAGACATCACACGAACTCACGCACAAACACACAGATCAAAGTAGATTTCCACTCATCGAGTAAGCCATTTACGGCTTCGGGAATGCAGACATAAGTAAGCTGTTCATGCTCGCATCCGGACACTGCAAAAACACGTTTATGGCGAAGAAGCTAAATTTATCTAAGCACTTTTTTATGGCACTTTGAACACAACTTTGTCGAGTGTGTTGCCTCGTGCGTATGTGTGTGTGTATTAATAGCTAGTGTCAGCTCAAAGAAACCTACAATGGCCTCTGGGGAGTGACTACTCTTAAAAATTAATATGCTTCATTCATTTTAAATAAGCAAGTTTTCACTTCGCCTACAACAACAGCAACAGGTGGTGGAAATTCAGCAGTAAGTGAGAGACATTGGCGATTTGCACGACTGAATGGGTTCGACGCGTGTGTTAAAAGACACACTTACACACATGCAAATATATATTTCTCCGGTTGCTTCAATGCTTTGCAAACTAAAATTATAAAATAAATAATAAAATTATAACTTAAAACAAATGCCACAAAAGAAAATAGAAAAAATTGGTGCCTGTTTTGTATATACAACGGTGACATTTTTGCCCCAACACAGGCACGCCTCAACTATGCCTCCTAGCGTTTTTCGGTATGTTTTAAGGTATTTTTTTCGCTTATAGAGACAGAGGCAGGCATCTCAGTGGACGCCTTATACTCTTACAGACTTGCCAATAAGTCAATGCAAAATTGTTGAGAAAAAATCGAAAAATCTGAATGTGATGTGCTTGGCTCATGACGCTCTGAGCGATTCTGCACAATTCTATCGAAAGCTAGCAGAGCATGAATAAAATTCAGCAATAAAAGTGAGTTGAAGAAGAAATAAAATAAATGCACTTCCATTTTCCAGTCCCGAGGGATTGATTTTTTTATATTCTACTTTCCCCCTACCTTAGCTCACAAACGCTGTAACGTCTTGAACATGTTTCGCTTTTCTTTGTATTTGTAATTTGGCGTGCAGTTTAAGGCACTATCTTCAGACGCACAGTGTTTTCTTAGCAGCAGATATGGATTTGTTATAAAAAAAAAAAGAAATTTGAGAAGTTCTTTGGCATTCCGAAATAATATGATAAGGGAATGGGGGTTAAATTGGGGGCAAGCTTTGTAAATCATAAAAATACCTTAAATGTAAAAATAACTAAAATTTACTATATATAGTCGTATATTAGGATGGTCCGTAATTATGGAAACAAATGAAAATATAGGGTGGTCGAAAAAGGCGTTTCGTATTTCTAATCAAACTTCAACTTATTTTTTTTTTATATTTATAATGAACTTTAATTAACCAAATACAATGGTACATTGTAACGTCTGCCAGTTTTTTCCATTATTCCGCTAGAGGCATTTCCTCCATCAGTGAAGCTCATGGTGTATGATTCCTTTCCAATCCCACCAAACACTAAACATAACCTTTCGAGGCGACAATCCTGGGTTTGCGACCATTTGTTGAGCTTCAACAAGCTTGGACCATGACCTTTTTCGCACATTATTGTCGTCTTTGATCTACTTTGCGTCTCCTGTTACTACTCACTTCAGAAATGGTTCGATTTCATTTCGTTTCAGCAAAGAATCGCAAATGTCAATTCGGTCCATTAAACTTTTCACAGAGAATTCATGCGGCACCCAAACATCAAGATTCTTTTTGTAGCCAGCTTTTTTTAAATGGTTTAAAACTGTTTGATAATGAATGTTAAGTTCCTTGGCGATGTCATGGCTGCTTATGTGACGGTCCTGGTCAATCCTTTCCATAATTTCATCGACTTTTTCAACGATAGGTCGACCAAAGCGAGGTGCATCTTTCAGATCGAAATTTCCAGAACGGAAGCGAGTGAAGCATTATTGTGCTACACGAACAGATACACAATCGGTTCTGTAAACTTCACAAATTCATTGTGGCTTACGTGGTTTTTTTTCCCTCTTTTATATAATAATTTCAAAATATAGCGAATTTCTTCATTATTTTCATTCATTTTGATCAGCTGTAACTTTTCAACTTCCCCGAATTGAAATTTTTTTGTTTGGTTAAGTGAAGCTTAAAATCTCACCTTTTCAACACTATATGGTATGACACAATGTATTTAGCAGCACTACAGATGTACGACTGCAACGACATCTATTCACAAAATACGAAAAGACTTTTTCGACTACCCAATATATGATGCATTACATTGGTAATATTAAGAAAAATCTGAAATTTGACTTTTATAACTAGCACCCTAATGTGTTGAATTCATGACACATATTTGTCATTACACACTATAAATACAATCACGTTTTAATGAAAACGATTATTTATAGATAAATGACTTTCGGCTTTTTCGTATTCCTGTTCCAATATTTCGAATATTTTGATAGAATGAAATTCATCGAATTTTTCAGAATTTAAAAACTGTGCCGCGATAATATTTATCTAACTTTACATTCCGCTTTCATACAACATTCAATATGGAATATAAAAGTATAAGTGTGTGCTCATATTTATTGCTAAACTTTTATGCTTTCACCTCGACTGAAGTGGCTCAAAGAAACATTTACCGTTCATAATTCCACACAACAGTGTGCAGTTTCCACAAATACCCTTACATGTATATTTAATGACTCCGCAAGTCGAGTATACACAATGAGGATCATAACAATCATAAAGGTAATAATACTGCGGGCTCCAACAGGCACTACACAGCTGTCTACTTACTGGGCCAACGGCCAACAAGGTGATGGCTAAAAATCATAAATTTTTTTTATTCTTTTATTTATTTGAAGGCGGCTGCCCAACGGATTTTTGAACACACATTGAAAATTCGGAGCCAAACAGAGAAAGTTGCAATTCAGTGTAACCACCCTGCATGGTATGTCTTAGCTACAACACACAATCCTGAAAGCAATTCGAAATCTAACTCTAATGTAAGCTATGATTATTTCAAATGTATATATTTTTCGCTTTTCGAGTTTGCTTTGATTATTTCCGCTTTGCCTACATTTCGGTTGTGGTTGAGCTTAATTAAAAACGAAAAATAGCAAAACATCAATAACAAATTCCCAAATGTTTCAGTAGCAAAGACCGCAAAAGCGGCTGAAAAAAGCCAAGCTTTTAGATGCCTGAGTGAAAGGTGAGCGAACGCGTAGGCTTGTGGCCGCCTAAAAGCTTGCTTCGCTTTAATGGTTCCACTAATTAAAGTTGTGGTTGCTTTAATCTTGGTAAAAGGTTTCTGCTCCTCCACTTTATTGCCGAGTCGGCCATAAAGCGAGTAAAATTAAAGTTAAGTGCTGAGTTTAGTGAAGGACGAGAGAGAAAAAATTCCATATGTGAGGCCAGTGTGAAGGAAACACACATGAAATAACCGCGAAGGTATAAAAGGAGGCTAATTAAGTGACCGTGTTTATATTTAGACCTCAAAGCTGTTTTATACTTTTCAAAAGCGAAATTTCCTTTGATTTATGATTTCCTTTGATTTATGATTTATTGCTTGGACTTGTGAAAGACTCTTTTCAAAAGGCCTCTACAACCATAATGGTTGGCAAACTTCAAATAAAGCGTGAGGAAAGTGAACTTTTCATAACCACCGTCGGAACTCTATTCATCTCCATCATTGGATTCCACGAAATAGCGGAAATCGAAATGCTAAGTCGATCAGGAGGGTGGTTTCTGGCTATATAAAACATATTTTGAGTATAAGCTCAAAAATTATTGTGAATCAATTTCACTATTTAGCGAATACTTCAAAGCACGGCTCAAAATCTGTTCCGAAGAAAACAATCACAATATTTTGTCGGTCTTTTCTATTCAAAAAATCTATTCATTTAAAAGAAGCACAGTAAAGGCCGGAAAGTGAGTTGGAATCAAAATAATCAGAGCTTTAGCGCCAAAAAAGCAATTACTTTGAGAACGGAGTTTTTCACACGTGACAAAAACACGATCAAAAACACACGTTGACAGTCATCGCAAGCATCCTCCGCATTCCTCATCCCTCATCACTTCATCAATTTTCAATTTCATTTATGCCATTTGTTTTTACATTTTTGTTGTTTTTAGCCAGTCATAAAGGTCATAGAGAATGACTGATGAGGCACTCATGCCGCCGTGGCAGGTCCAATAACAATAGACATCAAAACTGAATTACAACAACAACTGTAAATTACAACAATTCAATTGCCGTAACGCATGTTGTTGTGTTAACAAACTGTAAATTATGCATGAAAGTGCAAAATAGGAATTTCGCTTTGAAATTTCAACTGTCAGCGCATATGAACGCCAGCACGCAAACACACACACGCGCCTACATTTAAAAATAGAAAATGAAGTGCTTGAATTTTTCATAATTACAAAAGTGAAAAATGGAAGAATTGAACGAAGCAACAAAGGAAAGCGCGCGACGGCAAGTGGGAGAAAAGCTGCCGCCGAGAACGTGTATGAGTGTGTGTGTTTTGGCTGCTTGTTGCGCTCTGTGTCTTTGGAGGAATCTATGGCGCTGCACTTTTCGGAATTTCACGCTAATGCGCCAGAAAAGTGGAAGATATTGCACAGCAGGAGCAATAAGGCAACAAAGTTGCTCGCACAGACAGCCGCACTTAAGGTGCAACTTCCTTTTGGAAATGTCAGCGGAGTGCCCAAGCACACACACTCACGCACGCACGGCTGCTACTTGCCAACATTGCACTTTGGCAAAGTGCGCCCTTGAATTTGTAATCAACTGAAGAAAAAGCTGAACGCGCAAAGCAAGAATTTGTGCAAAAGTGCAAAACAATTAGCGTGCGGGATCTTGAGGTAAAACGAAACTAATCGACCAAAGCCTTGGAGGCGAAGGACCAGTTGCGTTGGATAGCATTAATGGAATTCTCAAACTCTCCCCTTGACCCCTCTAGTGCACCTCTCAACCAAACGAAATGCCAGCAAACTTTCGCCGCCATTAATCTTGGAAATAATCAGGAGATTTAAGCAAAGCGAGAAATAGGCTAAATGAACGAGTTAGCCGATTTAAAAATAACTTGCTGCAACTTTAATGTTGAATGGAAATAGTAAAGAAAAAGAACGAAGGTCCCTGCTGGTCTATAACTTTTTAAGAAAAAAAATACAAAAAAGGTGTAGAGGGAATATGGGAAAAGAAAGTGAAGTAGTGGAGAGCGGGATAATGAATTAATATGAACTTTTATTTCTATGTTGGCACAATTGGTATCTTTACAAGTGTGGCCAAACATTATTAAATTTAATACAACCTTTACAACAAATTTTACTTTTTTCATTGATATTACTTATAAACATAACTTTTAAAAAACACCTTCTTATCATATGATCTGCCATACTTTATCTTTCTTTGAATATTTGAATATTTTTTACGACAAGTAAAATGATAGAATTTTAAGTTTATTATCTATTATTAACATATTGGGGTAGAAAAAGTCTGTTCGTATTTTGTCAGTAGATGTCGTTGCAGTCGTATATCACTAGTGCTGCCAATTAAATTGTGTCATCCCATATAGTGTTCAAATGTTGAAAAGGTGAGATGTGAAGCTTCACTTAACCAAAAAAAAAAACAAAAAAAATTCAATTCGGGGAAGTTGAAAAGTTACAGCTGATCAAAATAAATGAAAATAATGAAGAAATTAGTTATATTTTGAAATTTGTGTATAAAACAGGGAAAAATACCACACAAGCCACCAATGAAATTTGCGATGTTTACGAAGACGCTGCTGAATTAGTTCATGTAGAACAACAATAGTTCGCTCGCTTCCGTTCTGAAAATTTCGATGTGAAAGATGCACCACGCTGTGGTCGATCTATCGTTGAAAGTCGATGGAATTATGGAAAAGATTGACCAGGACCGTCACATTAGCACCATGACATCGCCAAGGAACTTAACATTCATTATCAAACAGTTTTAAACCATTTAAAAGAGGCTGGCCTCAAAAATAAGTTCGATGTTTCGGTACCACATGAATTTTCTGTGAAAAATTTAATGGACCGAATTGACATTTGCGATTCTTTGCTGAAACGAAATGAAATCGAACCATTTCTGAAGTGAGTAGTAACAGGAGACGCAAAGTAGATCAAATACGACAATAATGTGCGAAAAAAGTCATGGTCCAAGCGTAGTGAAGCTCAACAAATGGTCGCAAAGCCAGGAATGACGTTTCGAAAGGTTATGCTGAGTGTTTTGTAAGATTGGAAAGGAATCCTCCACTACGAGCTGATCCAGACTGGTTGAACGATTGATTCTACATTTTACTATCAACAACTGATGAGATTGAAGCAAGCAATTGCAACAGAAAGGGGTTCGTCTTCCATCAGGACAATGCTAGACCACACACATCTGTGATGGCACAACAAATATCGGGAGAGCTTGGCTGGGAATTTTTAATGCATCCACCATATAGCCCTGACCTTGCACCATCGGCTTACCATTTGTTTTGGCCGATGCAGAACTATCATAATGGAATTGAGTTGGCTTCAAGGAGAGTCTGTGAAAATTTCGCAGTTTTTCGCCGAAATATCAGAAAAGTGTTACACTAATGGAATAATGTCTCTAGCAGAAAAATGGCAAAAAATTGTCGAGCAAATGGAACTTTCTCCACCATTCTAATTGATTGGCTTATTCGAAATAAAGGATGGCGGCATTTTAATCTGCACGCCGAAATGCATGAAATGGATTATTAACAAGCGAATATATGAAAAATTGGACTTTTGGTAGACATTTGCCAGAAAATATCGAATTTTCCGTTTCTTTATTTTGTTTTTTTAATTTAAAATACATCATTTTTTGCACATGTATCCCTATAAATTTTAAGCCATTCGGCCAGTTTTTGAGATACGATAGTGCAAAGTTTGAAAACGTAGTTTTGAGAAAATCGAGTTTCAAGTTCTTAAATAATAGCCGATCGGCTAACTGCTGTTTCTTTAAAACGACTTCGAATTTATTACAGTTGTATGCTTAGACCAACCAGTTAAATAAAATGTTTAACAAATTTAAGGTTACGAAACCACACAGCAAATACTTTAAAGTTTAAACTAACGCCGCAAATGCCCAAAGGATTACTGCAATACTCATTAATTTTCTTGCGTTTTATATAAATTGTGCTATTTCCTCAAGCGAGTTTTTGCTCAGTAGTAGCCTTTTAATATTTAATTTCATAAAAAACAGAGCGATAACAAGAACTTACTCACCACTTGGGTGTCAATTAATCACACTTCGCCCGGAGATGTGTAAATCGTTAGCAATTTTTCTTCGCTTCTTTGCCATATAGATCCTAGGTGAAATGTGGTGTTGTTGTTTTTTCTTTCTACCCTTTCATTGGCTGCTTCTGACGTCACAACTCATAAATACACACTTCTACTAACAGATATATACAAATAAATACGAATAACTGTAAACACACTGACTTTTGCATACACTCGTAGATAATTTAGCCATCAGAAGAGCCAGAGAGCAACGCAGACAAGCCAGCGGCAGCCACTTGGTCGACAAAATCAAATCTGTTAGTTTAGCCGTCAGCGAAATGGATCTAATGCAGTCGAAGTCAAGTTGGCTGCTTCGAAAGGCCAAGTGGACACGGTACTCAGGCTGACGCTGAACGGTTAATCAACAGCCAACAGCCGACAGACGGACAGGCGAGCAACCTTTCCTACCATCAATAACCGAAGGAGACGCAAACCGCAATCTTGCCATCACTCAATAATTCCAGTTTTTTTTTTTTTTTTGCCTTAAGCACTGCGCTAAGCTTTACTGTATTTATCAGTATATTTACTGTCTATTAGTGTCGATAATTAATACATAGAATATTCTTCGAGGCGTCCATCAATTTTGAAGCCACAACGAACTCGTTAATGCCACTTTGCCTCCGCTTTGTTTTTCCGCTTCATGCTTCTTTATTTGCGTTCGTATTACGTTTTAACTTTGTGTGTTCGTCTTTGCTTCATTTTTGTTCGCGCTGCGTTCATTCGAACACAGTCGAATGGAAAATTGAAATTTTAAGTTTATTGCACCGTCGTCGCATATCCTGCACCTCATCCAGCCCGCATTTTCCGTTCTTATTTGTGTCAATCGAAGCGCATTCCGTGTCAGCGGATAAAGAGGAGAGCGGCGCGGCTTTGTGGTTGACGGTGACGCTGATAGAAAGCAGGAATGAGCAAGAAAGAAAGCAAATTGAAAAAGAAATCAAACGGCCTACAATACATATATAAAGACAAATTCAATAATATTTGCGCAAAAATAGTAGTATGACGTTTTATTTGCAAATACGCCGACGGACGTCGACGATCAACAAAGGCGAGGTGGCCAGGGGGCAGACATGTGCGTGAATTGGCAGGGACATGTGATTGATTGCCAGACATTTTGGGTGGCGGCTAAATGACTGTGATGTCTGAAACTTGGTCAAGCTTGATGACTGGTCTTTTCAAAACGAAAACGAAACAGAAAATGAGGATTTCAACAGCGCTTAAGTGGCGAAAATGAGAAGGTCAAATCGATGGTAGGATAAACCAATTAGAAGGAGCATTTAGTATTGCATTGGATAGAGCAATTACATTGGAGCGGGTGACTTGAGGCAGACAAACAAGCTGTGGAGCAGAGAATAAGGCACGAAAAGAAGAAGAGCGGAAGCTATTATGGCAAAACTTTTAAACTTACTATATATTATATAACTCGATTGCTGAAAATACTCTTTTGGTGCAAAGCAGCTTCAATCCTTTTCATAAGTCACTTCGGGCATTTTTCATATACTTATAACTAGCAACTCAGCTAAGTTACAGGGTTTGTCCGGAAAGTAATAGAACTGATTTTCTTCCGCCACGGCTGTACTTCGTTGGGGAGCGCACCGGCTGGATTCGGTAGAGGGCGTTCCTAGCTAAAGAGCGGCGAGTGGAAGTGTGCCAAGAAAATTTGAACATGTGTGAAAGCAACCTCCAATGTTTGAATTACGTAATCACAGGTGATGAGTCATAGATCAAAGAGACAAGCTTTCCGAGTGGCACACGCCGGAGTCCCCTCGCCCAAAAAAGTGAAGAATGAGCAAATCCAAAGTTAAAACGATAATCATTGTCTTTTATGACATTTATTCGCTTTTAAATATTACAGAATTTGGCTAATTTCGAAATAAAGTTAAAAAAACATAATCATATTTTAACATGCATCTCTTAAAAATAATACTAAAAGGATAAATTATTCAAAAGCTTACGAAGGCAAACTTCAAGTACTCTAGTAAGCCTTCCTTTTTTCGTTTTATTTCCGCTTACAATGACTCTCCATTCCATTACATAGTAGAACAGTGTTCTGAATTCATAAACGACGTTAACGTAAAGAGCAGATGATTGATTTATAAAGAGCAACCGAATGTGCGCTAGGAGAGTGAGAAATAGCAAAACCCATAATATGGTCAGCCAGCTTAACTGCACACTCTGACAAAAGATCGTTAACCGTTTCCGTAGTGTAGTGGTTATCACGTGTGCTTCACACGCACAAGGTCCTCAGTTCGAACCTGGGCGGAAACAAATTGCCGAACGGAGTTTGGGTTTTTTTATTCTACATATTTTGTCTTTCATAGAAGTTTAAGAAGAAAGCCAATAATGCTGAAATCAACAATTTGTATTTACATTTTTAAATAAATTATTCGCTGGCAATAGTTCCAAGCGTTTATTTTTCTTTTGACTGAGTTAACCCTCCCACCAAAATTACTCATTTGCATGCGTGCGGGGATATTTTTTACATAAATTTTTTTCTTTGGAAAAATCGCACTGAATTTTTCATTCCGCAAAAATAGCATCATTGCATTTTTATTGTTTTAACTGCTCATCAACAGACATTGAACACAATTGGCGGCAATTGGAAACCTCGAGGAATTCGCCAAATCATATTTCCACTGGCGAACGCAACGCAATTACCCATTGACTGTGTGTTGGAAGGCAAGGAAAGCACACAAGCAGAGAAGCATGAAGGCAACTTTCTGCTATGCACCATTAATTTTCATTGTTTTGCTTACGTTTCATGTTGTTTCTTCTTTTGCACATTTCATTTTGATATGCAGTTTTTTGAATATTTTTTTTTCTTTTTTTTTATCATTGGGGTTTTGCAGTTTGCTCTGCTTCGAGAAAAAATATACATTTTGCGCACTTCAATACGTCAAAGTGATGCGAAACATTCAATTACATGCCTCATGCCACAACCCACGTTGCTTTATCGATGAAAACAAAGCTGTGCAAGCAAAAACAAAAAAAAAAAAAAAACAAAAATGGAACGAAAACCTTCAAGAACAAAGCAGAAGAAAATAAAAGCTGTTGAGGAGACCAGCTTAACAACTGCGCCTAACTACTTGTTTCCTCTTAAAGTGGTTAGTTAAATTAGCAGAAAATGTTGAATACTTCTTTGCATACATATAAAATGCTTAATGCTCTTCTTTATAGTCTAAACTGTATCTTATAATCCATATATCTCTTGGGGAAATTAACGTGCTTCGGTTAACAATCCATGAAAAAGCAAGAGGTCTAGGCACCACAAAAAAGCCTTTAAACCCAAGCCTTGTTAGCCTTCATAAGTAACCCATTAACTCGATTTTAAAGCATACATTAAGGCGCAAGCATTACATGAAGCTCACAAAAGCGCTCAGTTAGGCGTCATTAACGGTGGTGATGGTATTTTCCCCTAAAACACACACATGCATATATATTATGCAAATTAAGCCTAAGCGATTATAACAATAAAGGGCAACAATACAAATCGTCTAGTCACAATCTGGCCAGATGGTCAATAATGAATTATGCCCAAGGTTATTGCCACCATAATGGACAGCACAGCAAAAGGCCAGCAAATTACGGGACTTTCCAAATGACTAAACCCCCAAATGAGCTGCTGATTTATTTTATTGGAACTTTGTCGAGCCGAAACACGCCAACTTCACTGCTTTGTTGGATTTAATTCCTTTGCCGTCTGCCGCTGATGTCGTGCAAAGTCGAAACGCATTTGTCACCAATTGTTTCCGAACAATAAATTGCACGCCATCAAACACACATCGGCACATCCACCAACGCCAGGCAAATGAACCTGTGAACTTTCAACAATTCCAGCTTTCCGCAAGCGCTCCTATAACGGAATCGGTGACCCTGCTTGAGCACTTGAACGACACGAGAGCTTGCATATGCCACATACGAAGCATATACATATATACATATATAYAAATATTATATTTGTGTGCGTTTAAGCATTGCAAATCCATGTGAACTATTTCTATAAACAATTAACCTTTGCTCGACCCTAAATATGTTTTCTGAAGCTCAGCTGCGAATACATGAATACCAATGTATTTTCCAGTGCTTAACCGTAATGTAATAATGTTTGACCAGTTCATATCTCTTAGCTTGGCCAATTTCTCGCAAGCGAATGAAATGTATGCTTAAGTGCTCGTCGAAGTGCGAGTAAGAAACTTGCCGGTCTTTAGAGCGTTTATTAACCTCCGTAAGCTATTTTTATTTCTACCCGTTTGGTGTGTTGCCGCTTTTAGACTTTTGACCGGCAGTTACGATGGTAGGTTATTGACTTGACCATGCACAGATTTCCCTAGCACAAGGCAACCAAAATCGATGATTGAATAATTAAATTAAATCTGAAAACAATTTGAGTTCTAAACTTTAATATCAATACATTTAGACGCGTTCATTTATGCTGCTTAAGCGGCTACACATCAATAGTGCATTGCGATGTTTACAAAGGATAGAAATATCGAATAAAAAATGTGTCTAAATCTTGTTGGTTTCTAACCAAATTTCGTGTTCGGAATTGTTACGAATGTTGGAAAAGTCTTACGGTGATTCAGTTTTATTAAAAACACAAGTTCTGGACAACCGTCGACCTCTTCAACTGATGGAAATATTAAAAAAGTGAAGGATTTGATGCTTGAAAATTGTCAGGCAAGTATTGGAGAGATGACAAGAGACTTCGACATCTGTCGCAAGTCCGTTCGAATGATTATATTGAATATTTTGAGTATAAAATGTGTTCTTGCTCGACTCGTTCTTATTTTTTTCAAAAAGAGTACCGTATACAGTTTTTTGGATATTGATGAGATATGGGTTTATGAATATTTTTCGTGGGAATGGAGGGGAAAAACATTCCAAAGCCGCTCAAAAATTAAAGAGATACTCATTTGTTTTTTCGAAATTCGTGGTTTGATGCATCATGAATTTGGACAGAAGCTCACTAAGGATTTCTATTTAGCTGTATTGGACATTTACGTGAGAACATCTGTTCAAAACGGTCGGAATTATGGAAGGACGCGATGATAATGCACCATTGCATCGAGCCACAATTCACCAGATGAATAATTAATACCAGCTTTTAAATCTATTCGACTCACGCTGAAAAAGAACTACTTAAACTGCACCAAAATTGCCCAACAAAGTACTAGATTTTCAAAAATATTGTTCAGCTTCATTAAAACTTCGGTAAACGAAAATTGCAGCTGGCATATTTTGTAAGTTAAGCAAAATTAAGAAGGGTAGGAAATTTTTGGCCAAGTTTTAAAGGTAAAAGTGACAATTTTTTTTTTTTTGGGCAAATTTTAAAGGTAAAAGTGACAATTTTTTTTTTTTTTTTGGGCAAGTTTTAAAGGTAAAAGTGACATCAATAGTTCTTTCCTACTAAAAAGACTTGTCTTATATTGTTCTGCACTCAATCTTTCACATTTATTCAGAAATAACGGCGATGTATTATAGCACGAATGGCGCCAATTTATTCTGGAAGACAACAGCGTACGGGCGGTGAAGAAAGGTAAATGGTACGTTCAGTCGACGCTAACCAAAAGAACGCGGCGTGCATTATCTTTCGGAGAAACAGGGACTGCAAACCCAAACCTTTATTTCCTTTCCGCGCACCTCTGTCCGCCTTTCGCATTTGTTATTGTTATTGTTGTGACGGTTTGCGGTCTTTTGCGTATACGTAAGGAATGGCGACTTCAGCCACTACAACAACAATAATAATAAGGTTAAAAATTCGGGCTTATTTATCTTTCATTAAATATGCTTTCATTTATTTTCGGCTTTTGGATATTTTTAAACAAACCGTTGGCATCTGTCGTTTTTTCTAGAGCGTTTTCTTACGATCTGAAAAGGCACAGCGAAGGGATTCTACGAATGTCTGTGCAGTGGCACGGAAGTGGCTAAATGTTAATGAGCTGAGTAAAAGACACAAACAAAAGTAAAAAGGAGAGACATTAAAAAGAGTTTATCAAAAGTTGTTGAGAAACAAGACAATTCGGGTTTTAATTGTCGGCGCGAACTTTTTGAATTAATTTAAAAGGGAAGAAAGGTAAATTATTCAACTTTAAATGGAAAGAAACGTGCGACTCTTCTCATAATTTTTAAAGTCGCCGTGGGTAAAGGGTTTCAGTACTTTTGCTTTAAAAGTCATTCACAAAAAAAAATTTAAATTAGGAATAAAGCTCTCAAGTTGTCCAAAAATGCTTAAGGAGATCCGAAATGCTACTCTTAAATTAATTTTAGTTTTTATTTCGACTAAAAGTAATTATAAATTACTCCTCCAAGAGTATCACCACTTCATTAAAGAATAGAGTGGCGAAAAAAGAAACGGTATAGTAAAGCTTCTTGATGTTTTATAGAATTTTCTTTGTTCGTCTTCCCCTCATTGCTACCTCACTTATAATTAGCGAAATATTCTTCTTTTTGGATTTATTTACTTTCTTATCGCTTCCGCTGCATTTCGTATTATTCATTTTAATTCAACAATTTTTTGACTTCGTGCAACTGAAAACGAACCCATTAATTGAGGCGAACCCATTGAAAAACTATGCCATCAATTTCGCCTACCAGCTGAGTATTCCATCAAACAATCGCAATAACAAGGCAAATGCTCGACATCGTTGAGTGAGTCAGAGAGAAAAGGGCAATCAATAACTGGTAAGTAGGCAGCGCTCGCCCACTGATTATAATAATTAATTATGCTACGCTGTAGTTCACATTGTTGTTGCAGTTTTTGTACACAGCTGGGCATTCTACCTTATCGATTTGTCATTTATAGTAAAGCAAGAATAATAGTATATATCATACACACAACACAAGTGGAACACATAAAGACGCAAAATGAGCATAAACCAGTTTATTAATGAATTAATCGAAATAATAAGTGCTATCGTTATTGGCGCCCACAATTAGTTTTATGAGCACAAGCAAACGCTTTTGAATGAGCATTTCTAGCGGCATGAAGTGTTCAAATAAATTTTCTCAGAACACTTGAATGGACTAAACCCTTTCATCAGATGCCTATAATTTGTTTTACAGCTGTATAATAGAAGAAGTCGGCATTTAGCGACATATTAACGGCATCAGCCAGTTACTATTTCCCACCCGTTGAATGGCTTGGAATGTCAACTATAATGACTCGGTTCCAAAGAAAATCAATCAAATCAATGGAATCAAAAGTATTACGCGCATACACACACATACAAAATTCTTATGAGTTTCCTGGTATTTCGTTTGGTCAGATCATTGGCCGGCCAGTGGTCTATGACATCATTTGGTCTGTGTCATAGCGGTAGAAAGAGCGGAGAAGTTTGTGTGAACATAAAATGGCATTAAATCGTCGTGGGAAAAGGGGTAAGAGTTTAACCAGATTTGGTTGTTTGCACACTTTCTGGAAATGAGATTTTATTTCCTTAATGAATTAATGTAATAACTGTGTAAATATGCAGTTATTTCTGAGAATGAGTTATTTGTATTATTTGCTGATTACAGTTAATGTATTGACAGTAAGATTATTTTCGTAAGTAGGCGTTAATTGGGTGGAAAACGCCAGTTGACAGAGGAAATGTAATGAGACGACGGATTTATGAAAGAACTTGACTGTATTTTTTGGAAGTGTTACAAGAGTTATAATTTTTTATTATATTTTTTATTACATTTTTCTAAATTTATTTTTTTATTTAATTCTACACCACCTGCAGAATATAGTCCTAAATTTTCAAGTTGATCCGAGTAATAGTTTCGGAAACACAGCCTTGAGAACTTGTGCGCCCAAAGCTAACTAGGCTAAGTGCGCCGTCTTTGAATACGTTTTTCTCGAAACTGTGTTCTTGAAATCGGTTTGCCGGTTTACAACAAAAAGTCGCGAAATTTCCATATTTTTTTTTTTTTTTTTTTTTTTTTTTGTAAAACTGTCTGTCAAACAATTTTCAGTTTTTTCCCTTCGTCCAGGTTCTAAGTTAAGGTTTTAACTAAAACTAAAAATTTCAGAATTTCTTTGTTAATAGAGAATGGTTGTAACAATAAAGAATTCCAATAAAATATTCCATTTTTTATATGAGAAAAAAATGTTGGAAAAAGGCAATTTTTTGCCAGAGGAAACCCGTGAAACCCTCAAAGAATTATAAAAATAAAAATAAAATTCCAACAATCATTGTTTTGCTCTTTTGAAAATAATGTAATCCTAAAAAAGTCATAAAAATTATATGATCTGTAAATCTCCACAAAATGTACTGCAACAATATTATATCATTAAGCAGCAATTGTTGTTTAAATACGAATTCGGCTTGAGTACTTCGTAAACGGCGTGCGGCCGAAGGCGTTAGCGTTTTATTGGAGTTAGGTTCCATGCTGATATTGGTAAACAATATAGTCAAAGGTCAACGTGCCTGCGGTTGAACGTCTCTCACGGTAGTTTTCTCACTCTCTGATACTCTAATATCTGGTAACTTATTTCGTGACAATGTTGTTTGAAAACAGATTGCCAAAAAGTAGCAACTAGTGCTTATTGAGTTGCCATTATGCTAATGTATTATTATTTAAGCACTAAACAGACATTATAAACGCCTACCTGCTTACTCTAAAATTGGCGTGTAATTAAATATGTAATTGTTTTTCGATAAATTGAATTTAATTATAATAGAGAGAATGTGGATGTTTTCATATTATTTTGTTATCCTTCAACCACGAAGCTCAAATTACCGCAATGAGTTCGAACGCAGCTAAAAATGTGTATGCATTTGTATGTGTGTGTGTGTGCATTTTAACGATAATAAATAATTACTATTGTCATAAAAATACCTTTTATTGTTGGTGTAAAATGCACCTACTATTTGTGGTCGCAGCACTGTAATCGAAATTTACGATTCGTGGAATCAAGGAAAGTAATTTGGCTCGTTAACCGCGCGCTTTTGTTCAGCATGTTTTAAATCCGAATTTGTTGTTGTTTTATATTTTACATTGGAATTTACATTGGCGATTTGAAAATTATAAGCAAATAAAATAATATTAGATGGTTGCCAACTGGTTGATATTTTAAGGCGAAATTTTGAAAAGAGAAACGCATGAACTAAAGAGGTTTGAGAAAGGTTGGACGGTTCCTTCCTGCAAATTTCGGTAAAAAACGGTTATTACTGAATCTATATATATATATTTCTTGTGTGCGTGTGTATGTCACTAAAATCCTCTTAAACGACTGGACCGATTTTGATGAAATTTTGTGTGTGTGTTCAAGCAGATTCGAGAATGGTTTAGATTAACAATTTGGTCCAATTAGTTAGCTAAATACTAACGCAAGTACGGTTGTGTCTAACCTATTGACGGCGAGTTTATGTACATATCTACAATTCGCGGAATAATTCAGGACACCGTTATCTTCGTGCGAGCCACCACTAGCCAGACGGTGCCAGCGCAAATTAGCTTGCCGGCTGTGATAGTTTTTGGTATTGTCCCGAAAAACGCTAAGTTTTCTGTAAGTGAGTTGTTGGGGGCCAAAGTTACTCAAGAGAGCAACTACATACACGACGATCGCTGATATAGCAAAATGGCTTAGCTTCATTATAGCTTGAGCCGCAAAGCGAATAAGTTCTGTTCTCTTTAAATAGTTGTGTTTTGATTTTCAAAGATTTTTACCGGAATTCATTTTAAGAAGGCTGCCATAATTGGAGACAAACTTACGGTAGAAATGCCGTATTACAATATTGAAACTAAATCTGAAATATGGCAACGTATCTCATTTCTATATATTCTAAACAAAAATATTTTAAATTTTTATTAACGATCTTCGCCGATAAGCCATTTGCATTTTTGGTTAACTGACCGATGATGGCGACGAATAAACAAGAGGAGAAAAGGACATACGAGAGCTCCTGTGATCGCATGAACATAATATTGACAATTTTCAATTTACTTTCCTCTGCCAACCGGTCGCTCAAATCGCACATAATTAAAATACCCCACACTCCGAGGACAACAAGTACGCGGCAAATACAAATTCTAAACGAGTGCACACACAAACACACATGCATTTGGCGGAGGATGCTAAATGAGTAACTTACATGCGCCTGATTGCCAACTTCTAATGAATTTCACCAATTTGCAATTAAGGCTGGTTGCTGAAATCGAATATGGCGCACTACGAATGCCCGCCGAGGACAGGTGGTGGTTGCGCACTGAGCGATTCGTGAAATACGAGCATTTAAATGAGAGCAACCGCAGCCAAAAGCCGATTAGTAAACGTAAACGCTGACTAAATTTGTTGTTAAACAAAGCAAATTTACCTTCTGCAACTAAATGTCACTTTGAGCTGTCAATATGAGCCGCGCGCGTTGCACTAAAAGCTGTGCGGTTGCCATGCATGCAGAAGACGACCGCAAAAACACCACGAGCGCAAATCCAACGGCAAGCACATGCACCGCTACATGTAGCTAGATGTAACACATGTAAACAGTCTTAAGAGCTGTCTCTTATACACATCTAGATGTGTATAAGAGACAGGCTCTCCAGTTCTTTAATTTTTTTGCCCAGATTACTAAATATGCTGGTCGTTTCTCCGTTTTGCAATTTCTCAGGCTTACTCTCCTTGCTTACTTCATCGCCCGTATCACATTTTTTATTCGGTCCAGTGTGTGTGAGTGCAGGCAATTTGTTTGTGCATCACCGTTGCTGCTAATTAAGCGCGGAAAAGCGACGCCGAGCTGAACTGCGCTGTACTGAGCGCGAGCAAATAATCGAGTTAATTAAACATTGCAAGCAAATCGCACAAGCGGGCTACGAGCTATCTTTTAAAGGGTGTGGCATGTGTGGCACGTCGACGCTGACGCAGGATGAAGCGCTAGCTGCGTATGCGATAAGAGAAGCGTTTTATTTGTTTGTAATTTAAATGCGGCGGCGAGCAGTAAACCTCGATTTGGTGTGTTAATGAAGAGGAAGATGGAGCAGAGTCAGCAGACGAACCGTATGTTTTGCACAGCATGCAAGAAAACCTAATTTAATTACATAAAAACGCAAACAATGTTTGAGACGAAATGAATAAGCAAATTACTGGCCAATTTCAAGTAGTAGTACAACAACAAACAGGTATGATATGAAGCAGCCAGCAGCATGCTTGTTGATGTTGATTTCGTTCAGCCAATGCAATTTTCGTTATATACAAACAAAAGCGCTGCGAAAATCCCTGAATTATAGTATATATTGAATATACAGTGCTGTTGATAGGAAGGTTACTTTTTCGATTGAATAAAAATATATCTCATTTGTAATTCAAAATTCTTTTTAACATTGAAACTTCTTATTATTCAAGAGCGAGTACATTAAAGTCAAAAATAAATTATAAATAACATTATGCAACATGCTTTAAATAAACTGTATCCCCGCTTCGCTTCCCTAAACCACGTCTCCAGCAATATTTCTATTTGGGAACTCATTACATATTCCACTGGCACAAAAAATGCTACAATTTCATTTAAATGTATGACAACTGCCATCAAACCAATACTTATTAGACAGTCAATGTAAATAGAAGCCGTGAAATCAAAATATGCAACAACAACAACAACAACAAGAAAAGAGTATGTACTATTTTGCGCAACAGGTGTCCCCACCCATACAAATACAATCGTTTGCATACATTTGCATAACAACAACCACAGCAAATGGTTGAGTCAAGCAAGCGAAACGGTAAAAAAAGTTGAAGCCAACAAAAAAAACTGACATAAATTTTCACAGCTCGGCCGTGGAATGTAAAAATATATTGGAAAAAGAAAATGATAGTCCAAATTTCTAGCACCTAGTATTTTTTGCGTTGTAGTTAAGGAACGTAGGAGTCAAACCAACACCATTTACTGAAATGACAAAAATAGTTTTGCGAGAGCTGGAAATTTTTTGAACTCAAAAGTCATAATCAAAATACTCATAATACGGCTAAAAATTATATTTCTAATTACAAAAATATTTACTTTAAATCGGCAGCAATGCATTTCCTTTAACTGCTCATATTGAGTAAATTGGGTGAGTAAAAGCAGTAAACGAACTTAAGTCGCTGACACAAAGACATTTTAAGGTGCAGCATTTACTTCTTTACTTTCCCCTCAATACTTCTGTTTGAATGAGCTTTACAATACGTCCCTCTGAGTATGGAAATGTCGTGCATTGCAATGTTAATTTTCCCTTTTCGCGGTGAGTGTTGTCATCGACGATTCGCATCTGCCTACCAGGCACACAAACACTCACGCGCATAAAGGGCTTGATCACCCTAGGCACAGTCTCTCGTTGTTTCTCTTTTGTGGTTTTCATTTCCACCTCAGAGTTTTCCTTTTTTGTGTTGGGCGGCTCATTTGATGTTGCGAACTTTACTTAAGGCTAAGTCAACCCTTTTGATATAGAAGCTCCATCATCATTATTTATGCTCATATTATTCTGGTTTATTTAGCACATCTATTTTTCATTTAATTTCCCCGCATTTTTGCCTTTCAACTTCGTTTAATTGCCCATACTAGTTTTAATTTGAGCTGCCTCTCCTCTTCTTCGACACTTTTCTTCTCACGCAACTGCACTCGAAGGAGTAAAAAGTTTCCGCAAATTTCTTCTGCATGCAATAAAATCGTTTCAGCTGAGTATCGGCAATTGTGGAGTGGCCGAGCGAAAACTTTCGCAGGCTCGGACAATAAAAGTGAAAATAAAAAACGGAAGGCAATGAAGAGTATGGGTAAGTTGTGTGAGCTTTAGTGGAAGTACAGTTTAAAGAAAAATCTGCTCGAGGTGAACTTTCATTAAGTTTTTCAATTTCATTTTTTGTCGAACAAAAAGGAAAAATAACTGCACTTTTTACGAGACTGACTGTCAGTTGAGTGGACAAAAGAATTACAGAGAGGAAGGAGAAAGAGGAAAGTGTGAAGATAAAGAAGTTGAGTGGAGCTTACTTAAGAAAAAACGAAATGGAAATTCAATCTGTTTGTTCCGAATTGAACTACTCAAGGTTTAGATACATGTACAATTAGTTGTTCATATATGTATACATATGTACCATGATGTGCTTGATATTACAATATCCAGAGATCCCGAAAAATTGTTGGGATGAATAAAAAGAGACTTTTGTCTTAAATCTTTCTGGGTTTAAGAGGTGTCAATTTAAATTATCTCTTTTATTATTTTCGAAAAAGGTATCCAAGTCAAAAACAATTCACAACACATGGTGCACATATGAACGTAAAATCATCCAAGTGTTGAAATTAATTTGCATGTGCATATGTACGAATCGAAGGAATAGTGAAATGCGAAAATGTCGGATATTGAAAAATAAGCAAAAAAAAAACCAAAATGCGCTGTGTGAAGAGTCAAGGGGAATACGGTTCACGCTATATAGAGAGGGTGTTGGGAGCGCGTTGGGTCGAGCATCTGGTCTGCAGCACCTGTCGCTGTTGAAAAACTATTTGCAAATTCCTGAAATCTGTCACGAACCGAGAAGGAGCGAATGAAAAGTGCAAGCTCGTGCTCCTACAGGTGCATAACGAAATTTGCTAATTGTGTTTCTGCTAATCGCAAGCATTTAAGAAATTAAACACAACAAGAGACAGCAAGAGAGACACAGCGCTAACATAAAAAACAACAACACCGCACGGTTTTAGGATATTAAACTCATTAAAGCACTAAATGAAAATAAAAATGCAATCCCCAAACACTTGCAACTACACGTATCTGCGAACGCCATGCGACTGCTGTGGCAAGAAGATTTGCCAAGTATTTTCGCCCACGTCCACTTGCCGTGGAAGTGATAATTGGAAAACTTTCTGGGGTTTCGCCAAAAAACTGTTGCTCGCCAGCATTTAAAACTTTTAAATAAAAAGCCAACGGGTAACAAAGCAAAAACCAACAACAACTGCCAACTAAATACTGTCCGCTGAACTGGTGGAAACCACTTGATAATGGAGGAAGCATGTGTTGAGGTTGCGCGCGCGCGTGTGGCAAGCCTCAGTGCGTTGAATGTGAAGAGTGGAAAATTAAATGAAATCGAGCAACTTCGTTCGTGGCAGCCTCACTCACAATGTTTCGGTTAATTAACAGCATGGTTAAGCGAATGTTGCTTCAAGGCAGCACGTCGCAATGCAACACGGAGCGGCAGAATAATTTGTTGCAATGCGAAGGTAAAAAAGTGTTAGCGCAGCGAGAGAATATATCTAAAACTTACTTCCGATTTACTTCACACCGAATTTTAATTAACTGTGGTTATGGTTGTGGATCTTTTTAGCGGGGTAAAGTAGGCGCTCTTTTACTTGTGTTATAATGTCGTAAGTTTTTGAAACAGAAAAATTGTAACCTCCTTTACATCGACTCAGTACAAGAACTTGATCACTATCGGTCAGTTTGTAATTCAGCTATATATCGGAAAATGTAGCCTTGCCTTGGACAAAAATCTACGCCACATTTTGGGAAGATAAATTCTTAAATAAAATATTGTTAATATTGGTTGGTCTGCTTGTAGAAATATATCTGGTTTCGGCAATTCCTTGGTACCAGTATTAACAGCAACAACAATTTCATCTTCGGACTAAGTTGGCAATTGAGAAGTAAAGTTCTTTCTCGACGAACAAAGACCAAATCACAAGTAACTCATTATTCCCGTCCTGCTCTATGGTGCATAGGCTTGGACGATGAAATCGAGACCTCTGATGAATCGACCTTAGTAGTTTTCGAGAGAGAGGCTCGGCGAAAGATGTACGGTCCCTGTATGGGATATACGACGACATTGACATAATTCAGCAAAATAAGAGACAGTGGCTACACTAACTAGATCGTGTCGTCCCCATGGACTCCAAATCTGAAATTATTCGACGCAGTACCTGCCAGTGGAAACAGAGGAAGAGGAAGACCTCCACTCCGCAGGAAAGACCAGGTGAAGAAGAAACTGGCTTCGCTTGGAATTTGCAATTGGCGCCACGTTGCGAAAAGAAGAAACGACTGGCGCGGTGTTAATAACTCGGCTATCATCGCGTAAGCGATGTCTACGCCAGTAAAGAAGAAGAAGAGTATCCGAGGTTTCCTTCTACGTGCCAAACATTGTTTCAAACATAAAATACTCTGTTCAGGGTATAAAAATATATTTGGAAAGTTGCGCCGCTGTCTCTTATACACATCTAGATGTGTATAAGAGACAGGTGTTAATAACTCGGCTATCATCGCGTAAGCGATGTCTACGCCAGTAAAGAAGAAGAAGAGTATCCGAGGTTTCCTTCTACGTGCCAAACATTGTTTCAAACATAAAATACTCTGTTCAGGGTATAAAAATATATTTGGAAAGTTGCGCCGAGTTGCCGCTGTTAGACTGGAATGACCTCCCGGCCCGTGTCGATTAGGTTAGCTCGGCAGTTGTTGTAATGTTCTTCCTTGAATTACTATGCTCATTTGGAAAATTAATCCTTCAAAAGCACCAGAAAAGAATTTCCATCCACGACCCCCGTCCAGATGAGAATATTATTTTTGTAAGACTTCGGCAAAGAACTGTGAAAGAAAAACGGTTAGGTAGTCAATACAGAAAACCATAAGAGGCACCTAAAAAAATTCGGCAGTTTTAAAATTGCTGCAGCTTTCGATAGCTTTAAGTATCAATGAGAAATGGTTCTTAAGTTAAACACATTTCTCTTGAAACTAAGCATAATTAGAAAAACGAATCGCTCTTCAAATAAAGAGTGTTTATTGTGATCAAATATTAAGGGAACATCGTTCTGGCGCCAAAAACATAAATAAAGTTTTTTAATAAGAAAAATAAAAGCTTCCAAAGAGATGGTCCGAACGAATGTGAAAAGCTGAACACAAAAGATGGATGGCAAACTTTCGATGCACAACTTTTTGTAATAAACAGCGCAGTGTTGCATTCGACAAATCTCACTCTTGCACTGCAGGAAATCGGCTTGCCACACCACACACGTACAGATCCTCAAAGAGGCGGCAAATGACAGCTTTCAGGCGGAAAACTTATTCAATTTGCATTTCAATTCTTGCAAACAAGTCACTAAAACAAACATTAATAATGCAAATCTGCATTAAAGCGCACGCACACACCCATACACACTCCAGCAACCACACATACGTAACACATACATACAAACCAGTGTTTAACGGTATTTTGCTAATGTTGAAACTTCCGTGCGCGACAAGCGAGCTGCTATTGCGACTTAGACAACTCCAGGGTGGCGCGGGAAAGTGCCACCAGGCGTGTGGCTGCTGTAAGTACATGTAATACATATATAATCATAGCTTCGAATGAATGTATGTATGAATAATAAACGCGTATGCGAGTCGGCAGCAAATTGAAAAACAGAAAAAACTTGCTCACAGCCAAGAAGCACGCGATGAAGTAGAATTAGTGATGAGCGTGGAGAGAAAAAAGTGCCACAAAATGTGGCATATGCTTCAGTTGGCAGTGCAGTGGCAATAAGAAGTCGGCAAACAATGAGACGCACATACCCCACGCCACACACACACACATGCGGCGAAGCAACATTAAGTACACTTGCGCCTATATTTAACCGTTACATATGTGGCAAGCAGTTGGCAGCAGTTTAAGTCAATTCTCAAGCCGCTCTACAAAGTAAACTGCTGCACAAGGCAAATTTCCTAAAATTATGCAATGCTTTCGCCTTCACCTCCTTACCGCATTCTTTTCATAGCGGCAAAGCAAATAATGCCAACAGCCAGCTCATACCGCACACCCTACCGAGTACATAAATAGAGCGCTGCAAGTGTTGTGTTACATAGCAATAACTGACGAAGCGAGGAAAGCGCCGCAGCAGGCCAGTAGGCGTAATGGAAGCCTTCATGGTGGCAACCATGTGACATACAAGCCTCGCACAACACTCACGGCATACATGCATACAAAGTGGCAGCCGGCAGCGTGCAGGTGAATGCGCTTTTTGACCTAGTGCGGCGGCGCCTGCAAACACACAAGTAAACATAGGCGCGAGATCGCCTTTGAGCACCCTAAACCGTTGCAGGAGGGCAATTGGGCGGCCACTTTGCCTTGGCACGACGACTTCTTCACAAATCCACCTGCTGGGGTGCTTGCCACATTGCAAACTGCAACATCCTACACACACACACATCGCTGACGCTGGATTGTCGCAAAGCATTTGGCTGCAGTAGGCCACCGTTAGACGTCACTAAGGCTTATGTAGTCGCCTCGGCTATTACGCACTTCCGTTTTGTGTGTGTGCTGCGCTCACGTGCTTGGCATGTGCGGCGGGTGTGTGGCATGCAATTGGAGACTAGACATTTCTTTCACTTCTCATTAGATTGGCATAATGTTGCACTTGCACTTTGCGCTCTTGTAGTTCTTAGCTATCGCCCTTTGTGGCTCTGGCATCCGCCGCGTTCCGCACTATTTTAATTACACTTTCGCTCTTGCCTTGCAAGTGGGTAGCATGTGAGTGACATGCCACGTATGCTACGTATTCTTCCTTGGCACGTAAAGCGCTATACTCCCACGCTTTTGATTTCATTCGAACTTCACATGGGAATATTTTAATTAATGCTTACGTCCCGTGCGAAAAACTTTAGTTAAAATTGAACGAATGAATTGCCAAGTGTAAATTAAAGTGTGCTGGAGAAAAATTCTTTGTTGAGGGGATGGCGGGGTATAGGTGAGATCTTTCCTAGACTATTGTGGACTTATGACTATACCTTATTTGATACCGTTTCTGATGGATGGAGAGCTGCGTGAAAGGACGGATGTCTCCGCAGTTTCCCATGCTTTCAAACTCTTGGGATGGAAATTGGAAGTGAAGATCTGAAGCAGTTGTATGGTTACTTAAGCATCGGTTATCTGATTCCATTAATAGATACAAACTGAATAAACGCTAACCCTTAAGGGGAGTAATTATTTACCTGAAAATGGTAATTCGAATATTCACCATTTTAGAGAAAGCATTGAAAAATTACGCAACGCATTTTCCGTACCAGACCACCATCTACAACAAATATACAACAAAAAGGGTACAAAACCACCATTCAACCAAAGTTTCAAAGCTGCTTTGAAATTAATTTATTACTGATAAATGCAAGCCCCGCGCAAAACTTTTGCTTTTCTTCGTTTTTGCAAGAGTGAGCAATTTTCTAATTTTCCACTTAAGTAAGCGAAGATAAAATGCTGAAACTACCACGCACACGCGCACGGAATAAAGCTTTGCGGGCTGCTAAAGGCTCTCCACGGTTACCTGCGACAGCTAAACGAAAATTTGATCCATTAAAATTATTATTAGCAGCAGCAGCGATTTTAATTAGGCAAATGACAAGACGACCAAACAGTTAAAAGAAAAACAGCCGCTAGCAAGAGCAACAACAACAGCAACAGACAACTGGCAATATTGAAAATAAGCTGAATTTCGAAGCAAGTTTGTGCCACGGGCGAAGCCATGGAACAGGGTGCAGCGGAAAGGCTGTGCGGCAACAGCAGCTGCCACTTCTCAGGCCAGCTTTAAGCGAAAGCAAACAGTTTAAAGCAAAACTACGAGCTAAGTCTCTCTCCCTCTATCCCTCGCAATCTGTGCGACAGTTTGTGGATGCCAAAAGCGATCGTCGACGCAATTTTGCGACGACAGCCATAGCTGTAGTTTGTGTTTACTGCTACTTCAGCTTTGTGTAGCTTTTAAGCACATTTTTGAACGTTTTCTGCTAAAATCTAAACTGCGTAGCCCGCTTGCATGCGCTGCAGAACGAAAGCGGTTATTAATCGGCATTAAAAGTCCTTTAATTGGCACAAATCAAAGTGTCAGTCATCAAAAAGCATGGGTGGAACAGAAAATAGGCGGAAGATTTGGTCTAAACAGAGTCCAAATACAAATGCAAACAAATAAAAAGAAATGACAAGCAATAAGTACATGGTACCATGTATTCGTAAGGCTATTATACGCCCACCGTGTGCAAACCAAATGACAAAGTGCTCATGCCACTCAAGCCAACATTACAAGCAACTACAAACAACAAATAAATGGAAAACAAAAGCTGGCAAATCTGAAGGATAAGTGCCGGTGGCTGCTGGTGGGCGGCAGCCACGCAGCTAGAGAGTGGCATTTGCAACGCTTCATTTTGCCACACACAGCCATTTTGGGCGGACCCATTATGTTGCTGATGTTATTGTATGTTATTAAAATAATGTTGATTGTTGTAATTCCCTTTTCTTTTTTCTCTCTCTTTTGTTGATTCATTCGGTGCTTTGGTGTTTTGCTTTGCCGCGTTGTTCGTTCCAGCGCTCCGTGAAAGTGATTATTTGCCAGTAAGCGATTTGTTGGCCAGCTGAAGGGCTGAGTGACTGGATGAATGGCCGAATGACTGCATGGCTGCATGGCAAGTTGGTGGCTTGAGACTTGCGGCGTTGGCTAAGTTAGCGCTGCTGTTTTTGTGTGCTGTACAACAATAAATTATTGTAATTTGAGCTGACTGCCCGGCTGACTGACAATGCAGGCCAGGGGCGTGTTTGTGTGCGCTGGCATGTAGCTCGACTGGCCATTTGTCTGAGTAATTGTAGCATACTTTTAGGTACAATAAGTAAGCAAAAAGTGAATAACAAGAATGCGCAAAAGTGAATGCAGACAGCGTAAAATTGAAGAAATATTGCACACTATGTATATATGTATAGTATGTATATATTTTAATTTAGCTGATTTGAGGGGTGTAACGGTGTGTGATGATACAGAAATTCAGGACACGAAGCAACGTGCGGCTTGTTTAAGGACAGCATTCATGACTGTTAGTATCATTAGTGTGTCTACCTTGATGGCATCAAGACATGTTTGCCGAATTCCCTAGCTTATATCGATATGTACATATAAGGCGAGTGAGAATCTGATAGTAAATATCACAAAAAATCGAAATGCTAAAAAATATGTTTGGAAAAGCAAATTCAGCTTTTGCATAATAGCAAAGTTTAAGGAAAAAAGTATTTTTTAGTTCGCAGAGTTTTAGTCTATAAGTTCTGAAAACAGAGTAAAATTAGTAAGAGAATAAAATATTTTGATTTGTGCTTCAAAGGATGGTCTACATCACTACTACAAAATTTTGTTCCTTTCCAATTGGCGAACCTAACAAAATTGCTCTGAAAACCAAATAGATTGACAAGAAAAAGCTTTACCTGAAAGAAAAGGTTGGAGTCTCAATTTTCTGGATGAGAAGCAGTAAACTAACCACTTAATTGAAAATAGGAAGGAAGTTAGAGTTAGTTAGAGCGAGGCTAAGAAAAACATTTCGCTCTAAAATTTGGCTAAAACATTTTAGATGCCGTTGGCTGCTGCTGCCAACCGAAACACGAAGAAGAAACTTTTCAAGGCAAAAGCCTTGCCTATAATGAGCAGAAAGTACATACTCAAGGCAGCAAGTGCTATAACGGGATATTTACAGCGCAATTACAGCGAATTTCGAAAAGCATAAGGTAGACAAAACAGAAACAAAACAAAAGCAAATTTAAATGAGTCAGAAAGCAGCTGGTGCAAGCAGAAAGTGCGGAGGATGCTGCATGGCGACTTTTAAAAGTCGAAATTAAATGTTGTGGTTAAGCTCCTATGTATATGGATGTGTGGGTGTTGCTGTGTTTGCGGACAAATAATATTGAAATCCACTCAATGCGCCAGAAAGTAGACTACTAAAAGCTAACAAGTGTTTTAAAGGCATTAAGAAGCTTATTAATATGGCGGCAAGCATAAAATAAAGTAAGCACTATTAAGTTAGAAAAGCTTATTATGAATTAAAATAAATAGCCCCGCGTCCAAAAATGTAAGCTCAATACTCTCGAGTAAATGTTTGTAAATATTGTGCACTTTTGCGTCGATTATGACGGAGTTTCGCTGAGAAGAAAGCAACTTTCTTTGCTTTAGAACAATTTTTGATCATTTATTGGCTTTGCTTTTTCTCTTGGCTAGAACGTGGGTGGTTTCATGTTTTTCTGATGTATAGTAACTCAGCTGCCGAGTAATTAACTGAAGTGTATTATTATTCAATTGATTGCTATTTGAAACTTGACTTTAAACTTTTTACTACTACATATGTTTCGAACATTTAATAGATTCAACTCTAAAAATGTAAATTTCACATAAAACACATTCAGTGAAACTCTTCGCCTCCTGCGCCCTCCGGCAGTGCATTTTATGGAAATTAAACATCGCATATCGACGATTTGCAATAACCGAAGCTGATGTTCAGTTCGTTCAAAAATTGAATAACTTCAGACAAAATAATCAATACCAGCAAAAACACACAGACAAGAACGCATACATACGTAAACAGCGAACTTTTCCACAAATTGAACCTCTCTATAAACTTGCAACCGAATGTTGATGCAACACTGCATACCTTTGCGTGCAGTGCAGAGATGCAAACCACATGACCAACAAATACATGCACACATCGAAACAAAGGAAAATATTTCGCTTAGCAAAACAAGCATTTTTTTTTATTCGGCAAGTTTTGAAAACCAAAGGTCTGGCATTTAGGCATGCAATACGTGTATCATGTGATATCAGCGCAAACACAACATAGCACACACACACATATCCAACATAAATACAAAGCGATTTACATGAGCACAGTTTGGGTTAAAGTATCTGTTTGTGCTTGGATCCAGCGCTGTGTTTGAAAGGCCATTAAAAGCAGATATGTAATTTGCTTACAAAAATCATTTATCCTGGATGAGCACTTTTATCGATTTCCAAATATGCACACATGCACATGCGTACGTATTTTCAGAACTTTGACAACAACTTTGATAAGGATTACTGAGACGCTGTAACCAAGCAAATTCTCATGTCTCACGTATACCTATAAAATCTCAAAGATGAATGCGTGAGTATATATGTAGAAGTTAAAAAAAATTGGCAAATTGCATTTTATTTTAAAGAAAGGTTGAGGCAAATATAAAACAAAATTAAATAGGCAATGGAATACCTCAAGGCGCTCTAACGAGTATATTACCGTGTGTGTTTGTAAGCACGCATACTTCCATCACCTGAACCTTCGCATAAGAAACGTTTATTTAAAAACTTACAGACATAAAAGAGAGAGCTAAGCAACTGCTATCTCAAGCAGCTTAAATGTGTTTCTGAGAGCAAAGCAACAATAAAAGTCATAAGTCAAAGCTCTGTCAAGAGGTTTTCAGAGAATGTTCCTTAAGCGCCGACCATAGGTAAAGAGAAGTAAAGGAAGTCAGATGAAGATATGGTAGATAATTTAGACTACTAAAAGTAATTTAAGGAGATATACCAGTATGACACTTTCAAAAAATCGATTTTTTTTTTTTGGCTTTTTCAATAACTTATATTTCCAAAAGTATCCTGTGAAATCGACAAGGTCGTATCTTGAAAAGATTTTGAATCGTAACGTTCTAAAGAACAACTCCTCGCAGGTAGTTGAAACTGTAAACGCATTTTTCTCGAAACGACATGACGACTGACATCATAACTCGACGAGAGATTGACCGATCGACTTCAAATTGAAACTGGCAATTCTTGGGTATATTTCCTCTGCAATGACCTACAATCTTTTTGAATGATTGAAAATTGTCAATTTAGCATTAAAGAAAAAAAAAACGAAATTTTTTACATAAGAAACATTTTTTCAGAACTACGTCATTTTGTAATTAGTAGATTTCAAAAATAGTAGATCTTTGTATAGGAAATATCTTCAACTTTAATAAGCTTTTTGAATTTTTTTGTTTTAGCTACTCATTTGGCTGGAATCATGTCAGTGGTTGGGGCACTTTTTTTGGCAACTCCGAACACAGCACATAACTCTGTTATTTTTCAATATTTTTGTAAAAAATAGAAGAATATATATATACCATATTATATGTAAAGAACTTCGAAACCTTCGATCGAGTACTTTCTTTTAAAAAAATCATAAAAGTCCCTTAAACCAAAAAGCATGACTTTGGCATAGACAAAGAAAGAGTGTGTTTTATAGACCGAAGACTGAAGTCACATCCAGATTGAATTATACACTTATATATTATTCATACATGCGTTGCATTTATGCAGTACACCGTGTCGTATGAGCAACACAGAATTTGCAAGGCACTTGTATGAATGCCCAATACATTTGATGCATAACTTTAACTGCGTATAATTTTTAAGGGGGTATTCTACTTTAGAAATCAAATTGTGGGCAGTTTTTTGAAAAAGTTTACAAAAAAATATTAAAAATTAAAATAATTAGTGGAGGGGGAGAGACAGATGTAAAAAAATGGCGCATCCTGGTGACATTGACCTGACTCTCCTGGTGGTCTGGAAAAAAAAATCAAAAGAAATTCTTAATCTGTAAGGATGCTGTTATAGTCCCTATCACAGGGAACACGGAAATTTGTTTTTTTTTTTTTTTTTGTTTTTAAAAAATGTCGACTGCCTGAAAATAAAAATCATTTTTACGCTTCTTTTTTTGAATTTCCTGAATTTTTTTTAAAATATTAAAAACAAAAATTTTGACATGATGCTGGTAAAAACGATAAAGGATTATATAAAGAAGGTTCATTTCAAGTAAATCGGTTATATAGAACTTGAGATAATGCCGGTACCGCGTGGAAAAAAGTAGTTTCGAGAAAAACGCGTTTAAAAAAGTGAGTCAAATTTCAGCGAGTCTAAGTCATTTCTTAGCGCACTAAATACTGCGTCACTAAAGTAACTGTAGCTCTTAAAATAATTCTAATTTTTAAAAATCCTTTGGAGGATGTGTTGTTAAGGGTCTAAACTTTAAATATATGAAAAAAAATCGAATTTTGAACATAAAATTTCGTGCAAAAGATAAAAAATTTCATGATGATTATAAATGGTAATTTATAACTGTTATAATGGTTAAACAATTTAGGCACAGGTTAAGTTGAAAACAAAGAGTTTGTTACATCATTTTTTTATGGTGAAAACGAAAATTTCGGGGTCGTTTGCAACAGAAAAATCAACTTGGAAAATAATGAACACCCGAATGTGCGTATATGTACGTTTAAGTACAAAATACATACTTCAACAAATTATGCAAGCGTTCGCAACTTTTCAAACTCGATAAATTCAATTAATTGACACATACATATGTATAAATATACTCGTAAATGGTTTATGTGTCTCGGTACATGACATCAAATGCAAATCAGAAGTTTTTGTAGCAATTTTTACGATTTACAAACTTTTACACATTTCGGTGAATTCATAGCAATTTACAGCAACAAATTCGCACGCGGTAATTGAAATATTTTTGATTACCAATTCGCTCATTTGTACTGATTACATCGATTATATTTATGGGCAAATGAACTCCTGAACTCCAAGTTACATGAATGCAATGAAAGCAGCCACAAATGCACCGATATTGTTCATACAACAACTTACAACAGCGACAACTGCTACAGGCTTGCCACTAAATTAACATTTGTTCACTCAGCGCTGCAATTTGAAAGCAAACATTGCGGAAATTTGCAATGCCACAATAAATTAACACACGCACACATATATAAATGCACAACGCTGTTTATGTGTGTGTGTGTGGGCAGGACGTGGTTTAGTCATGAATATGCTTTATGACTGACAGGGTAAGCAAGCTTGTAACAAGTAGACCGCAACCAATAACAACAACAAACAGACCGCATTTAATAATTCAGTTATAATCTGATTACTGTATTAATATTAGTAAGCGCCGCATACAAACATACAAATATTGCGGTCATGCTTCATTGCTAATGATACGTAAATCGCTGTACGAAAATATGACAACAACATCACAAATAATAGATAAAACCGTACACAAGTGAGTGTTTTGGGCTCGTTAATTTCTCGATGACCACTCGATGACCACGAGATGACAACGGATGGACGAAGGAAGTATACTTAGCTGATTGGCTACTTATGGGTGACGCAATTGCTTTCTGTGTCTCCGGGATCGAGTGGTGCAACGACTAGAAGAACTTAGTTGTACTTGTACTACTCTTTGGCAGAACTACTATTCGGACAGAGAAGCCTCTCTAGTTGATATAAATGGGAGTGTAGAGATCGGAGTGATTCGTATATTTTAATATATGGAGTCTCATGATGGGCTCTCTGCTTGGGTAGTTCGATTCCCTCTATAAATGTTGTACGTTTGCGGCCTTCTACTTCTGGTTGAAGGTCGCTCGCGGTGTGAGTTAGAATGGGCCGGAGAACAATTTTTAAAAATACTTGGGCTTTCAGTGTGGGAGTGGACATATCGATGGAAAAAGCGGTGACATTGTTGCTTACGGACAGATTATAGCCGGTTCGTTCACCGATTGTCCAGGTTTTCTGCATCTATCTGATAGGTCAGGATGTTTTTGTGGGGCGCGGGTTGCGAATTGAGTACATGTTATTGCAGAATTCCCGCTGCACTCAGACATTAGGGATCTGGGTGGTATGGGAATTGGACTGATGGACGTTTAGATGATTTCCACTAGTCGGATTGCCGAACAATTAGGGTTGTTTGCAAGTGAATTGTTTAAGCGGGGACGGCGTTTAACTGGGTATTAGGGTTAGTTTCTTGTGTGACTGGTGTGTGCGTGTAATGTGCGTATGGGTCCAACCCTTAACCATCAGTTCAGTGCAGTATGGAAGCTCAACTGATAGTAATTTCGCGTACGAGGTCTGACCGGAGACTTAATTCTGATGTCACGAGGAGTGGGAGCCCTTGTAGTTTGTTCCAACCTGCTCATGTAGACCGGTCCCTCGGGGAGTACGGAAGATTAATCAATAGGCAAGTGAAGGCAGATTTCAACTACTATCTTCCATTGGCGCAACTTATTGCGGCACCTTGGAAGGCAAAATTATAAACTATAACAACAGTTATATTCTTAACCTAAAAAATACTCTGAATTGAGCGCAGCCATTAATTATACAACGATCAACTTTACGAGTACAAGCGCTCTAATTCAAATGTGCCCGCGCGTTTTACTTATAAATCTTTTATTGCAACATAAAACTGTTAAACATGACTATTGCCATAAATCCGGCATTTTCTCAAGTTTCCATGAATCTTGCCACTTACAATTTTCTACAATGTCTCTACACAATTGCCGCCGTCTCCGCTTAGTGGTGGACGCCACATGCAGCTTACGCGTCTCTTCGCGTCACAGCTCGCCCCGTCGATGGTTGCTCCAACTGTCAGTTGCTTATCTCAACACGTTCGCTCGTCAAATGAGGCGCAAGTCGCTGTTGTTGTTGCTGCGAGCAAACAATGTCCCAGTGCAAGCAGAGCTTCCGTGATAAGTAGCAATATTGCGACACTTTACCGCCACCATTACTAAATATAAACACATCGAGCTTGCAGCAGGGCATGTAGCCCGTTGACGACTTGTCACTGCAAGCGGGGTAGGGGAGCGACAACGGCATGAGGAAGCTGCGAGTTTATGTCGTCTGCGCGGACACATTGTTGCACAATTAATTGAGCGCATGCAGCATTTATGAAATATATACTGTTACATCATGGGCAGGGCTGCCAGCAACGACAACACCATCACCACCATTAAATATGTGGCAATCGTTGGCAACGCGTTGAGGATGTGAAAATATTTAATTGAGAATATTGCCGTTATTGGCCAACAAAATTGTGACAGTGGCTTTTACAGCGTGCAAAGTTTATATGCGCGTTCCAACGACCACTTTGTCCTTACCATAGATATATGAACATATGACGAACTTTATGACTCATGTTTTTGCAGATTTCGAAGTGAGGACAGCATGTGGGAGACGCTCTTACCGAAGCTTCTCACTTATTCACACCGAAATGGCAAATGAGTGCAACAAGTTGCAGCGGCATGGAATGCAGTGTTTGTTGCACGTAAGGCACGTGCTGCATTTCAATGTGGTCGTATGTGCAATAACCGTAAATTGTGGAAATATATGAGATGGTGCAATTTAACTGGTCAGAGTGGACAGAGAGAAAGAGAGTTATAGAGAGATGGGGAAAGGAATAGAGGATGTTAGAGAAAATAACAGCACTTAAGGGGCTACATGGGTTTCCTCAGATAAGAACAGCCTTTTACACCAATTTTTTCGTCATATTAAAAATAAAATATTTTATTCAAATTTTTTGTTATTACAAGCATACACTATTAAAAAGTAAATTCAGAAATTTGCGGGAAAATATTTTAAATTTGACTATGGCGACGCCATTTCCGGTGACTCCTCAAAAAAAAGATGCGCCCGTGTTGGCAATAATTATAGAATCATCTAAAGTGAAAAAACGTGTTTTAGTTAAAACCATAACTTTGAACTTGGAAGAAAAAAAAATGAAAATTGGATTTTAGGCAGGCCAACTGACTTCAAAAACGCAGTTTCTAGAAAAAAGCGTTTAAAGACGGCGCACTTGGCCTAGCTAGCCTCGAGCGCACATGTCCTCAAAGCTGTATCTCCGAAACTATTACTCTTATCAACTTGAAATATTCTAGAAGTGTTGTAGAATTTAATAAGACAGAAAAAAACGATTTTTGAAACTCATAAATCCATGTAACCGCTTAAGATCAGCCGATACCAGCGATAGGTTCTGCTAGGATATCATAGAACTTTTTTGAAAACACTAGATTTTGACGTTGTTGTTGTTGTTATTGCAGTGAACAAAACTGCAGTAATTCGGAACAATGTTGCCGAGTTGAGAGTCCTTAGTCAGGTAAAAATCTATCGTGTCGACTATCGTAGGAACGCATTATGGGCTTGTTTCTACAAACAGCTCTCAGTGTTCTCATTCAGAATAACATATGACAGTCTTCTAAAAGAGAGGTGAAAATCAAAAAAGAATGTTTGCCTTTAGTTTTGATAATTTTAAACTATATTTTTCAACATTTTTTCTAGTCGCGGTGCTGTGGTACTCTTGGGTGATCCAGAGCTCGTAAACTTTTCCGTTTAATTGAATAAAATTACTGCAAGTTAATCGCTCCAACAAATGCCACGCAATTTGATAATGCATTTTTAATTGCCGAAGTTAAGCCGCAGCTAATTCTTCGCAAAGTGTGTTGGCAATAAACGTTCCGAGTACAACAGCATTACTGTGACCCATCAGGTACTGTGCAAGAAGTTGTCTTTGTTTCCACACAATTAAATCGAGAGCAAGATTACTAGCAACAAGGGCACGAACCGCAAAGTAATTCACCGAAAAAAGCTCATTACACTGAAACTCTCCAAAAACACCAGCAGACATTTGGCCACAAAAATAGCAGCAAAGTCATTGAATTGTTTACAAACAAACGGAAAGTTCACGCAAAAGTCAAAGCTGGTGAAGGCCGCCACGCGCTTCTTAACAATCGAGACAACAATAGCATGAAGCAACAACAGCAATCACGCGTAACGCACATTGCAGGCATCTTCTACAATGAAGACGTCATTAAGCGCCAGATAGCAGAATTGAAATCTCGATGTGTCTCTAATGACGCGACGATTAGCAGCCACAGCCGCCACTAAAGCGGCCATGGCCGTTCTTTACATTCTTCCTTCTGGCTTTTAGCTAATGCTATGCCTGTTGTCTAAGGCTGCGTGCACATCTCTACGCCGTCAAGATATTAATTTCCGCTTCCACCAACTTTTCCACAGCAGTTTCGCTTTCGTATTCGCATTTCTCTTTGTCCATTCCCTTTCCGTGATATTTATAGACGAGCATTCATCCTGCTTAAAATGATTACACTTCTCGGCTTTCCATTGGCTTTTGTTTACGTGAAACTGCAAATTGAATTTCGCTCTTTGTCTGGCGTCGTTGCGCATCGCGAATGGTGAGTGTTGAACGGTGAATGGCGTGCCGGTGTTGGTGACGTCATCCGTTGAACACCTGCCGCCTAAAGGATTGCCGCATGTTATTATTACTATTTGTGCTTGCTTTTGATCTTTGTTTGTTTCTGTTGTTGTCGTTTGGCATTCCACACACATAAATGGGGATTTCTACTGTTGATATAATATTTTATTGCCACTCGAACAAATGGGCGCACACCTTTCATTCGCCAGTGCAAGTAGCAGTTGTTCTTCATATTTTATTGCTCTTTTAAGTCGAAATAATGTTGAATCTTAAACTTTTGTAAATTTATACAACAAATATAGAACATTTGAACATGAGTTTACGTGTTTCAAAAAATCGATTTGCGCCGTCTTAACGTGTTTTTCTCGAAATTGTAGTTTTGAAGTCGGTTGGTAAGATTTCTCGTGAACTGCCATACTCAACCGAATTTTGTGAAATTTAAATTTTTTTCGATTACAACTATTTTAAAAAAATTACGCGATATTCTAAATTTTTTGTAAAAATATCTGCCAAAATCTAATTTTCAGTTTTTTCCTTCGTTCAAGTTCTATGTTAAAGTTGTAACTAAAGCACATATTTTTCCCTTTTAGATGATCCTGTCTTTTCCGAGGGGACACCAGAAATGGCGTCGCAATGGCCAAGATTAAATATTTTTATGTAAACATTTTAGAATATCTTTGTTAATAGTGTAGGTTTGTAATGATAAAAAATTCGAATAAAATGTTTTATTTTTTTTTTAAATTGTTTTTACACGAGGAAACCCATGTAACCCCTTAATATACTAATACTAGGTTTCGCATTTTCATTACCATGCTAGCCGAGCCCATCTAAAACGTTGATTTAATGGTTTTCTAAAGTTTTACCAACAAAATTATGTTTACACTTAAAAATAAAAGCTTTAATGAAAGCTCCTAGAAGGAGGCTTCAGCAACCCTATAAAATACATACTATATTATATAATATATACTTGTAGTATATATGTAAATAATCAGCATGACGAGCTGAGTGGATTTAGCCATGTCCGTCTGTCTCTCAGTTTTCGAGATATCGATCTCAAACTTTGCATAGGTCTTTTTATACTCTCGCAACAATGTTGCTAAAGAGAGTATTATAGTTTTGTTCACATAACGGTTGTTTGTAAGTCCTAAAACTAAAAGAGTCAGATATAGGGTTATACATATATACCAAAGTGATCAGGGTGACGAGTAGAGTTGAAATCCGGATGTCTGTCTGTCCGTCCGTCCGTCTGTCCGTCTGTCCGTGCAAGCTGTAACTTGAGTAAAAATTGAGATATCATGATGAGACTTGGTACTCGTATTTCTTGGCTCCATAAGAAGGTTAAGTTCGAAGATGGGCAAAATCGGCCCACTGCCACGCCCACAAAATGGCGAAAACCGAAAACCTATAAAGTGTCATAACTAAGCCATAAATAAAGATATTAAAGTGAAATTTGGCAAAAAGGATCGCATTAGGGAGGGGCATATTTGGCCGTAATTTTTTGGAAAAGAGGGCGTGGCCCMGCCCCCTACTAAGTTTTTTGTACATATCTGGGAAACTGCTACAGCTATGTCAACCAAACTCTATAGAGTCGTTTCCTTCAGGCATTTTCGTATACAGCTYAAAAATGGAAGAAATCGGATAATAACCACGCCCACCTCCCATACAAAGTTTATGTTGAAAATCACTAAAAGTGTGTTAACCGACTAACGAAAAACGTCAAAAACACTAAATTTTACGGAAGAAATGGCAGAAGGAAGCTGCACCCAGGCTTTTTTTAAAAATTGAAAATGGGCGTGGCGACGCCCAATAAAATTCGGTAAGTAATATTTTCTTAACACCCTGATGACATGTACGAAATATGGGTGAAATCGGTTCACAACCACGCCTTCTTCCAATATAACGCCATTCCATCTGATGCCTTCTCTGTATAATATATACATTAGGAACCAATGATGATAGCGGAATAAAACTTTACACAAATACGGTATTTGAGCTGAGGTATCCCTTGTGGAAAAATTGTCGTGATCGGACTATAACTTTTCAATGCAATTAAAATAAATGAAAATACAATTCAATACTCAAAGTACACAAATTGATCTAATCTAATTAATTTACAGCAAAATAAAAAAAATATGTAAATGACGGATAATGAAATCTCGATTATCACTTTATCATGCGAGAGTATAAAATGTTCGGTGACACCCGAACTTAGCCCTTCCTTACTTGTTTTCTTCTTGAAGCTGCTCATTCTTCGGAACAGTGGATATCGGAAAACTATAGCCTATAGCTGCCATACAAATTGGACGATTGAAAAAAGTGCTTGTATAGAAATCTCTATCATTTGACAGGATACCTCCGGAAAGTTTGATCGAATCACTATAGCATATATCTGTCATGTTAACCAAATTCTCATAACGAATATTTTGTATTTGTCAAGGGCATTATGGCTGCGGTGCGAACGAAGATAATGTTTTTTATATTTTTGCTTGCCGTCACTTTACATATTATATTGCGAAGAGACAGCTAATGCTAAACACTTGTAAATACTCTAATGTTTTCCTAACTTCATAAGCTAAAAATAGCACCGCTCCAATCAATAGTAACAGCAGACCCAGTCAGAGTGCCACTCTCGTTCCTGACAGCCACCCTGCCAAGTTTTATTTAACATATTTTCGCATATATATTAACTCATTTGTTTATTATTATAAACGTTTGCGATGTGCCGAAGCCGGATGGCAGGAACAGTGTCAGCAGACGAACACATCCTTTACAACTGCGAGTGGAACAAGAGCAACAGCAATCAAGCAAACATTCGTTTTGTATGTATGCGTGGATATAAATGCGAATATATGTATATACATATGTGTGTTTATTCCGGATATGAGAGTCATAGTTACAAAAATAAATCCCTTAACTACATTGAAGTGGTTGTTTGTCCAGATGTAAGCGTGTATTTCTCTGTAAATTGGATGAAAGCAACGGACACACTTTATATCATATTTATGTATATCATGTACAAACTTGGTCACGGTATATCACTTTTACAAAAAACTGCGTAACAAAATACATACAAAATATAATAAGCATAACAACAAAGCTAAATAGCAACATTTGATCCAAGTTTACATATACACTTATTTACAAGTATTTGAGTATTTTTATGTTTTGGCTGATTTCAGAAATTAGCGTTAGGGATGTAAGACCCACAACAAATAGTTGAGTAAATAGTATATGCATATACATACATACTTGTATGTACAGTTATGAGCATTGAAATAGTAGTGGCTTTTGCCAAGGAGAGTTTTGCTTGCCTTTTTGTTTTTTGTATGAAATTGCCGTCGATCATTATACTAGTTATATTCTCTGAAGTGTAACGGTCCTGTTATACACAACAATAAGTACATATGTGCCGTACATTAACGGCATTTGCAGGGATAAGCCTTCATATAGAAATAGAACATAAGGATTGTGTGTCTAAAAAGTATGAACTACTTTAAGCAGATATGGTTTTCTTGAAATTAAAAAAACGGCTTTTTCATATTTTCAAATTTTAATTATTCAATAATATGTACATATGTGCACAAGAGAAAATTAATATTTCGGACATATGCAAAGGTATTTTGGAATTATTGGACTAATTTGGTTGAAATTTTTAGAAATTTTTTCTTTATACACTTGGCTAACTTACATTGTGACAAAAAAGTACAGGGAATATGTTATTTATTTTTTTATGTAATTCTAAGTACTTTCGAGAACTATCCATATCCCCAAATTTCAATTTTTATTATTTTTAAAAACTCCGTATCAGGCAAAAAAGTGGTACAAAAATTATTTTTTTTTAGTCAGTCGCCAATTCGTGAAAATTATTTTTCCCCACTTTTGCGTAGAACCAGACACGGCGACATTATTCCGAGATACATAATTCATTTTAGTTTTAATTTGTTGGCAGGGTGGAATCCTATGTTTCATCAAATGATTTTTGAAATTTTTCTTTTATGATTTTTTCCTTTATTCTTGAATTAAATAGCTAATGAATTGTGAATAGTAGAAAAATTAATTGTTTTTTTACGAAATTTCAAAAAGTACATGAAATTCATGCCTCTAGCTTAGAATATCAGTCAATGCATTCCCGTTAAATGGCGCTGGTGTCAGAATACATACAAATATTTATTAGTACTAAGCTGAAAAAGTCAAAATGTGGCAACAAAAGTTTCTAAACACACACACAACTAAAAATCATATTTACATATTTCTATCCCAGTGCCAACTGTTATGTAACTCCAATAGTATAACATGACCCCGTGTATCCGGTAGACTTAACTTCGCGGGAATGAAGTGAGTCAGTGTAATCAACTGCTTCGAGAAGCTTAACGTGTTCTATCACAAAGGAATGAGAAACTAAAAGAGAGAAATGATTTCCACTACAAACCAGATCGTAGAACGTTGCCACGGATACTAAAGCTAGAAATTCAATGATAAATATAATAAGCTTTAGCAGTTCCGTAATATAATTTTAGAGATGTAATGACAAACAAATACATGAAGCTACAGAAAAGTCCACGCTATCTCCGCACGAAACCTCGAATACAACAGAAGACTTCGCTAAGAGGAAATAACTTCAAAAATATAAAAAGCATCACAAAGAAACTAAATATATGTACGATATATGGAAAAAACAACAGCTGCAGAAGTAAAGGAATCAAAAGTGAGATGATAAAATGAAACTAATACGCTTTGAGTGCGAAAAAGAACACACACACAGACAGGCGCACAAACACAGATGTGCAAAAGGAACAAGCCTATCTCGTTAACAGCATCACAATGATAACAAGTCAAGACGATTGAAGTATTACTACAGCAATAAAAAGAACAAAGAAAAAGGAAATAAAAACACAACACCAACAATCCGATACGGTTGAGGTCAAATAACTTATAAACTAACATGGCTTGGTACAAAGGCATTAAATAAGTCTTAGGAAACAGCACAAGAAAAAAGGACGAACCACAAGCAATGCAAACGGCACTAAGATGACTTGCGTGTATGTGTGCGTGCATATACGAGTATACTTTGATGCTTCTTATCAGCCAGGTCAGTGAACTCACCAGTCAATTGAGCACTAAAATTCGCATCAAGAGGGCAATAAAACGCATCTCTGGAAATAAAACAGTGCTGCTGTTCTTTTCTCTCCTGCGAACAACCACAAATCAGCAAACACACACAAAGGCACATTGAAATTTTGCAATCCTGCAGCCAATACTCTCGTCATCAACACCAGCTGCCTACAAGCTAATGCTGTCTGCAATAAAAAAGCTTAAGAAATAAAGGCTCCTCAGCGTTGTACTCTTACATAATTGTAATCATCACAACATTACCGCGGCTTAAGTTCATCAAGCGATGTTCAACACATACATACAGGCAAAAGCACAAAGCTTGCAGAGTTTCGACACTGGCAAAGTCAAAAATCGGTGTGGGTGGCAGTGAACTCGGTTTGTGCCGTTATATTTACACTCTTATGTATGTATGTATGTGTGTAGCACTGATATTGATTGATTTTACCATTCAAATGTTTTAAATAGCAGTTTATCTATTTTTCCGAAGGTCCTTTTCCCGTTTCCGTTAACATGTTTTGTCCCGAGGTCATTGCTTCGCAGAGTCAGTGACTCCTGAATATTATTACAATTTGCCGTTTTGATTGATCAGCTACTTCCATATGAGAATATTTAGTGTTGTTCCAATTTGAATGCTGGATTTGCTATGTGCTATATGTGGAAGCCATAATATTTAAAAGGACGCGAAAAAGATGCTGCTACAAACATACAAAATTCAACAAAATTAATCAATAATATTGAAGAAATGTATTCTTTGCCCTTGCCTCCAAAATTTGCCATTTAAAGACAAGGAAATCAAATGGACCGTTAATGAAGAGGCATATTAAAAGCGATTGAGTGAAGGAAATCAGGCTGGTGGCATAATATTCGATCCTCCCCAAATGTAGTACGGATCTTCTTCTCTTTACTGGCGTAGACACAGCTTACGCGGTTATAGTCGAGTTAACAACAGCGCACCAATCGTTTCTTCTTTTAGCAATTTGGCGACAATTCGAGAATCCAAGTACAGACACGTCCATCTCCAACTGACCTCTCCAACGGATTGGAGGTCTTCCTCTTTCTCTGCTTCCTCCGGCGGGTACTGCGTCGAAAACTTTCAGAGCTGGAGTGTAGCCACTGTCTTTTAATTCGCTGAACTATGTTAATGTCGTCGTATATCTCATACAGCTCTTCGTTCCATCGAATGCGATATTCGCCGTTGCCAATGTGCAAAGCACCATACATCTTCCGCAGAAACTTTCTCTCGAAAACTCGTAGCGTCGCCTCAGAGTTTGGATTTTGTTAGTCGAGGGAGGACTCTACTTCTCAATTGCATACTCATTCCGAAGTAGCACCTGTTGGTAAGAGTTATTCTATGTTGGATTTCGAGGCTGTTATTGTTGTTGTTGTTGTTGTTAATACTGGTTTCAAGGTAGACGACTTCGAAGATATGACTGTCAACAGTGACGTGAGAGCCTAGTCACGAGAGCAAGGATGATAGGAGATATTTCGTCTTGCCCTCATACACTAACAGATCCATTTACTTCACTTCCTTATCCATTCTGGAGAAAGCAGAACTAAAGGCGAGGATGTGATACGGGTAGCATTAGTTATTATTATTGTTGTAGCCGTAAACGGTTGTCGCCGAATAATATTCAGAGTGCTGCCGTACTGACAATTTTTGGCCAGAATAAAAATTCATTGTCCTTTAAGGCAACTAATGAAGAATTATTATGATAAATTATTTAATAAGAGTTTGATAAATTCCATTTTTTCTCAAGTTAACCTGAACAACTTTTGCATTAGAAGAGAAATAGGTTTATATGCTTTTTTAATTCGATAAAAAGTTGTCGCGTCAATTAATAAAATGCTAAAGTGCAAGCCATTTAATTTCATTAATTTTAATTTAGACAGCAAAACCGCAACAACAAATATTCATTTGAATGCACTGAGCATAGATGTTTACAAACCTATTTAAAAGTTCTGGCAGGCATTCTGATTATGAGCAAAAACCGCTAACGCACATACATACGTAGTCACTTATGCACCTATATAAAAATTCCAGCTTAACTTCTCTGAATTAACTGCGGTAAGCCCGCAATGGCCTATCAATTTTTAATTCGCTCGAAAGCGTTAAATGCGTCATTACTTTAATATTGAATTAATTAAATATTTTAATTATTTATGCGACAGTTTGCCATACGCTGAGTTCCACCATAAAGGATTGAACAAACGAACTATGACAAATTTCCAAACAGTAAAAAAACTAAGGGTTCTCCTTCGAGCCGGATTTGAACCAGCGACCTATGGATGTCTGCACTGCAGCGACCGACAGTTTGTGTGATCGCCGCGCCAACGTTATTAATGTTGATGCAAGCTAATTCTGACTACAGTCCACCGCTCTACCAACTGAGCTATCGAAGGCAGTTGGGCGTTCGCGTTCATTCCGTCGTTTCGCTTTTCATTCACATCAACTTTCATATATGTATGTATATATCGGCACTTCTGTGGGGGCTACATACAAATTTGGGTGCGTTCGTATGTCTGTGGATAAACCGACGAGTCTATTTCCATTTGGACGACTCACATAATTTGTTTCTCCAAACCGCATGTCTCTTGCTTTTCACTGCTCTTCCAATGCCTATTGCTACATTCTCTTCTCATCTCCTGTTTAGCAACACACACTTTCTCCAACTATGAGATCGCAAATGGCAACTGGTTCTGCGCTCAGCTAGCGACAACACTCTGCCAATTTATGACCGTTCAATTAATCGTACTCTAAGTTTATTGTTTCTGCACTCACTTGTACCTCTCTCCATGAATATTGCAAGCTTTTGCCTATTTACGAGCTCATTGCGCTTTCTCTTGCTTCTCGTTTGCATCATCGCTAGCCGCCCGTCCTTCACTTGTTGCCGATCACATACTATATATACAAACATTTATGCATCCAATTTCACTTAGCGCGCTATTTTTAGTTACTGGAGAGCGGACCAGCTTCTCGCTATTATTTGCGATGCGCGCATTGTTTCTCAGCCAGGTGAATAGATCATGCTTAATTAATACGGACAGTTGTATTTGTAAACAAAGTATTTGATTACTTGAGATTAAAGAAAGCGTTATTTTGTTTCGGCTATTTTGAAGAATGGTCACCTTTTACGGTTCTCCTAAGCAAATCATTTTTGATATGCAAACATTTTGCCTTTTTCTGAAACGAACTTTATCTGGACCCATCTATTTTTTATCCCTAAGTTAGCAATATTAGCGGTAAATACTTTGAACTGGGGAATGATCTAGTAGAAGAAGAAGTAGTTTTCGCAAGCGAAGCCAGGTCCTTCTCCACCTGATCTTTCCAAAGGAGTGGAGGTCTTCTTTTTCCTCTGCTCCCTTCGGCACGTACTGCGTCAAATACATCCAGAGCTGTAGTGTTTTCATCTATTAGGACGACATGACCTAGCCAGCGTCGCATCTGTCTCTTAATTCGCTGAACCACATCAATGTCGTCGTATAACTCGTGCAGCTCATCATTTCATCGAATGCGATATTCGCCGAAACCAACGCGCAAAAGACCATAAATCTTTCGCAGAACCTTTCTCTAGAAAACTCGTAACGTCGTCTTATCAGCTGTTGTCATCGTTCATTCCTCTGCACCATATAACAGGACGGGGATGATGAGTGACTTGCCGAGTTTGGTTTTTGTTCGTCGAGAGACACTTTACTTTTCTATTGCCTACTCAATACGGAGTACCACCTGTTGGCAAGAGTTATTCTATGTTGGATTTCGAGGCTGACATTGTTGTTGCTATTAATGCTGGTTCCAAGATAGACGAAACTATCTACAACTTCGAAGTTATGAATGTCAACAGTGACTTGTGACTCAAGTCGCGAGTGCATCGAATGTTTGTTTGACGACAGGAGATATTTCGTCTTGCCCTCGTTCACCACCAGAGCCAGCTTCGCTACCTTATCCAGTCTGGAGGAGGCCAGTGAAGCTCTTTTGATATTAATTCATAAACATTACCCATATAACTGTATAAAATCTCGTAGACTTAAGACCGCAAGTAGTCGCTGAACGAACAAAGAAAAATCAGATTTTTTAACCAATTTGGCTCATAAGTTTTGCTAAGCGTAAGGAAAAATTAGTCAAACACTTAAGTGGCGCCAGTTTGAAATGATCAGCCAAAATGGAATGTAGGATCCAATATTGATATTCTCAGAGCTTTAAAAGCGTTAAATCTACGATGTTTCAATGTGGAAATTTTCGCAGATTAAAAATGATGATAACTCAAACTACTGCGTTTAGTTGATTTAATGTCTCCCAGTGCTGAATATTCGGACATTTTTGACTTCGATATTCGCATATATTTCTATTTTTGATGTTTGGAGGAAAACCCCAAGTTGCTAATCTGTCTTTAAAGTGCACAAAAACAGAGACAAATTGTTATTGTTGTTGGTAGTTTGTTATCTCTTTAACTGCTAATGAAACTTTGCCGTTGTCTTAGGTTAGTGACAGGTTCTTTACTGACTTTAACAAATCCCACATGACTCCATAATCGGCCAGCAATGCAACTAACCACTTGGGTATCAAAAGCAAGAATAACAAAAATAGCAGCATGAAAACGCAGCATGCCACAAACAGTAAAAACCCCTTAGCTCATAGTAGTCGCAGCAAAATGGTAAGTGAGTGACCGCTTAAACTTTCAATGACAATGTCCTGTGCATTAACCGCCAGTGGATTACGACCGGCACACGCTCGGCAGCGCCAGCGCCAAAGCATGCGTGTGGCACACACTCCGCAGACAGCAGCAATTGCTAAGTTACAAAGTGGTATTATTATAAAATAGTTCAGTTCTATTTTTTCGCTTTAGTTTCTCAAGTAAAGTGCAGAAACAAATGCGGCAAGAGATGCGATGACTGGAAAGGATGGCAGGGATAATAGCTAATGCCAGCAACTTGTCCAGTTCATTCGTTCTTATATATATAGTATGTACTTGCAAGTATGTATGTAAGCTCTTTCTATCTGTGCACTTAAATAGTTAAGATTATGGAGGATTGTAAGGACATTCGTATGTCTCAGGGAGGTATAACAACTTTAAGTAGAAAAGAAAAAATACAGAACAGTGTATTATAAGCGAAGTTATCTGATGGAAAACATCATCAATTTTTAAATCGATGAATTTATCTAGTTGCACTGCGTCCGAAGAGTGTCTCTCTGCAAAAGTCATTCCAAGTTGTTGATATATTTGTATATGTATGTACATACATCTATACCTGTTACCTGCAAGCACTGTGAAGTGGACTTTAATTTAAATTTGCTTTAATCTTAAGTTTTGAATAATTGGTAGAGTATTCGACGCAGGACTCACCGTGAGAAGTAGAGGAAGAACCGTTCCGTTCCGTTCGAAAAACCAGGTAGAAAAGGATCTGGCTTCGCTTGGAATTTCCAATTGACGCCACATTGTAAAAAGAAGAACCGACTGGCACGCTGTTTCTATGAGAGTAAGGAAGAAGAAGTACGCCATTTTATGACCGAAAATTTTTTAAATCTATCCTAAAATATTGAAGCCCCTAGACACCGAATATTTCCACCGCAGTATGTGTAGTTGACTTGTGATCAAAAATATTAATCAATATGTGAGATATATAATTGAAAATCAGGCATAATCTTTCTCTGTGTATCACTGTACCCTTGCAAACTAAAGAAGAAAAATCGCCTTTTTTCGAGTTCCCCTTTTGACGCTGTCGGGTTAAGAAGAAGCAAGCTGTTCTAGCTATAAAGATAAGGACAGCAACCTTATAATTCGGCACGGCTGTGTAATTTGTACCTTAGTTGTTGTAACACATTGTTGTTGCCCCAACATTTTTCATATTTTATTGAGTTGTCCTCGCTACACAAATCTTAAATTCTGAAAATATTTGTTAACGCATATTTGAATGCACAGAATCCACAAAAACATACAACAACGGCAATAATTCGCTATACATACAACAATAAAAGCAAAACCAAGCGTTTTAAAACGTTTGAAAAATGTACATTTATGTTTATATTTGCTGATAAATTGAAAATTTCATGATTGCAGACAAATAGTCTGCGCGACAATGAAGCGACCTTAACGGAATTGACGCCAACCTACGAAAGCGGTCGCGCATCACGAGCGCCATAAAATAAAACAAATAAATACTTGAAGTGTTGCGTCCTCTTGCCGTCGAAAGCGGCAGATTTGTATTTGCGTGTGTGTGTGTATGTGTGGGTAAATAGCAAGTGGAGGTGGACTAGAATTAGAAAAAAAAAGAAGAGAAGCGCTGAATTAACGCGAAAGGAAGGGCGCGATGCTCGTAAAGCAGGCAGAGCCTGGCCACAACATTTTATGCGTACGAGTGTAAGTGTGTGTGAGTAATGGCATATTTTATTGCGAAATTTTGCATTTTTATGCCCCTTGGTGTTGTTGTTGTTGCATAAGTAGTGTAATTTTTCATGAGCACAATTGCGAAGGCTTTGACGCTTTTTATTATCAATGTCGCTATGCTTTATGGCCGAATAGCTTTATATGCCGCGATTTGCTTAATTCAACAGGCGAACAATGAAAGGGAGCAACAGCTGAAGAATATGATTTGTGAGCTTATGGTCGCACAAGCATTTATGATTATTAACGGAATGTCTATTAGATGAAATACCAACAAATGTTGGTTGGACGTACTAACGGACGATTAATCTGCCAGTAATCCAGACTGGTGAGAGTGTAATCCAATTATTTGGCAAAAGAAAGCATTTGTGGCACACGAGTCATTAGTATGACTAGCGCCGGGTGAATAGAAGGCAACAATGACTTAACGGCATGCCAGCGTGGCAAGAAGGCATGACGAGCCGGCGGACAACCAAACATGACAAATATTTATAAATTGATGTCTTAAGCCCGTCTGACGTGCGCAACTGGCAAAAGGAACATGTGCAGCCACAGGAACGCAGCGATAAACATATCGGTGGACGCACACACGTGCTTACATATATACGGAGATATGTATATTGATGAGAATCATTGATGTTCAATGAGGGCGCTTGAATAGCACATGACAAATATTTTTTGGCAGGCAAACTCTACATCCACTGATATGTAAGAGACTTACGTATTTATATATGTATGCATGTATGTATGAGTGTAGCCATGTCAATGTTCGTCGTATTAAGGTCCAGCATTAACACTCACACTTCAAAAGTAAGAGCAATACGCAGGCATACTATATCCTACTGCTGATGCATCTGACATTTTCAGATTCTTAGAAATTAATTAAAAAAAAATCCCACACATGCACAACAGTTATTGCTGCAGCGGTGAAACTGAGCGTAGCTGCACCGTATGCAAAGTGGAGCGGCGGGTGAGGCGCATGGCGAATGCGTGTTGTGCTAATATCAAAACACTCTAAACTCACACACACGCACATACATATGTACATGCATATGCATATGGTGCTTCTGCTCTTTTGTCATCAGGCAGCGGTTGCACGCTTATAAGTGACAGCGTATGCGGTTGACAGTGGAACGCACTTGCGTAGACATACACACCCGCACACACAACCGCAAACAACGAAAACGTCAGCAACCGATGTGGCTACCACGCAATCATTTCAAGTGAATCACTTATACGCCCTGGCGGCACCTGGGGACCGCTGGTTTGTCGTAAATTTACGCGGATGCGCCACACAGGAAGGAGTGAGAATCACAAAAACAACAAAGTAACAGTAACGGCACAAGTACACCCATACATATGAGCGTGCGTCACCGCAAATGGCATTGCGACACGCAATAACAGCTGCCAACAACAATGATAATCAGGCAATTCCACACAGCTATCATGGCGCACGAAAGGACATTGTCAACACGCAGCGGCCAGCAGGGCACAAGGCAACAGAGCCGATACAGACAGACACTGAAATAAATGTAAAACACTCGCATATGTCAAATTTATGAACTGGCACACACTGCACATAACGGTGCATAACTGAGTAGCCAAGCACATGCGTGCTCACTGCCCCCAAACATATGTGTGCGGTGTTAGAATGTTATGGGCAGTCGAATTTATGGCAGCTGGTCTAATTTTAGCCGCCCAAATGCACCCTTTGAGCCGTCTGTCATTTGCTCCGATTGCCAGTGTGTATTTAGAAGTACCGTTTGTTTACTTAGACAGCAACTAACCAACATCAAGCGCGCTTCCGATGTCCGACAGTGCAGTCTGAAGAGTATGCGTGTAAATTTAATATGTACACAATGTTGACATGACTCTAGTCACACATTTTTCAAGTACTTTGCTTTCTATTCATAACAATTTACACCAAATCACCTAATACTAACTGTCGATTTAGAGATCGAGATAGTTTGTATTTGCCATACAACATGATATGTCAGCATTTGGATGCACCTATTGAAGTTGATCAGATATTAATTAAAATATTATGATCGGTATATTTTTGAAAGTTGGTCGGTAAGCAAGAAGAAGAGTTGATATTGATGATACGATTATATATTCTTCTTATTTCTATCTAACATGAACTATACGTCTCAGTCTATAGGAGCATTGAAAAGTGGCATAAATACCACGTGACCGTATACTAAGCAACAAATTATACTTTGATTCTTCTGAAAAATGAATAATAATATAGTAAAAAGAGTTGTCTCAATTGGGAAGATAAATAATTAATTTTAATAATTTCTGCTGCTATATCTCACTTCCCCAAGCGACTGTCAATGTATATGAAGTCGAAAAAGTATCGCCGTTCCTAGAATGGGACAAATATAAATCGATTTCTTAAAGAATATCTTTTTAAGATTATTACTTCCAAATTTCATAGAGATATGAGCACTAGAACCAAATTTACAGCAGTCAAAAGCAGCGCCCCAAGTACGTGCCAAAACTTTAAAGGCGATTATCTCAAAATGATGTTTTTTAAAAAGTACCGTTGCGGTGAGCAAGGTTTCATAAGAACCATGTGACCTATCGATCTAATTTTTTACTGGCTACTTGAAAACTTTAATATCTCTTACCTCAACAAAGGGTTTTTTATTTGAAACAAGAGTTTTTTGGGAATGAAAAAACTGAATTTTTAAACCCACAAAAATCCATATTTTCAGTAAGATCGTCATCACTTGCGTATAAATGTTTATTTCGCCAAATTATTCGTTCAAGTACGGCATTATCTGTCTTCCGAACTCAATGAAGCTCTATTGAATAACTACAAGAGAATACATAAAGCAAAACTATACTCGGATAGCCTGGCAGCTCTTTTGGCCTTGTCGTCACCCATGACTAATTCCAGCATAGTTCTTAACTGCAAGAAGGCACTGAGCTCACTAGAACACAAGTTCGACCCACACTTGATCTGGGATCCCGGCCACAGGAACATTCTCCTCAACACAAAAGCAGACGAGTTTGCAAAGGCAGGAGGTTTCCTAAACGAATCCGAGGCAGAGTTAGTAAAAAGGCGGCAGGGATCGATCAGGAGAGAGCTCAATATGCAATTTCAACAATTAGCAAGTAGCAGATGGCAAAATATAACAAAATGCAATACAAATGCTTAAAGAAAGAAATAAGGAAACAATTTTCTCTGTGAGTGCCCAGCTCTATCGCAGATCCGACACAGAACACTTGGAATCCATCAAGCACCAAACTTTAAATGGATGTCTACAAAAAGCATATCGGATATTCGTAGCTTCATCGGAACAACAAAATGTTTTGAACGAGAAGTTGAACCGTGATAGGAATAACAAAAAAGTAGACGTAGATCTGCACGAAAATGGCACAGCTAGTGCTAATTGAGCCCAAAATACAACAGCGCTACTCTCCTACCTATCTACAGCGTTATAATATAATCTAAAGAAAACTGTTCTTTTATTCGATTGCAGATGAACCATAACCTACCTATCATGCTTACCGCAAAGAATGTAAGAAAAAGGTGTGTCGCCACAACAGCTGTAGTACCAACAAATTTTAATAAAAAATTAACAACTTTAAATATATATAAACGTATCAACAATGTTCAATAATTTAAAAGAAAAAATCTGTCTTTGCCAAAAAAAAAAAAATCTTGAAAACACGATTTCTTTCAGAAAATAAGTGCATTTAACCCCTAAAAATTTACTGAAATAGTGGGGACATTCATTCTATTCTCGTATTAAGTATAGCATTGTCAACGGACTGCTTGAACTGATTTTACTTATTGTCAACTTTAACACAGCCATAGAAACTTTAAAACGCCATTTTGACGCTTCAAACCTTAGAGGAACATAATAAGATTACTCAACCCCAAATATTATAGTTTATAATAATAATATAGTGAACTTATTTAAACTTTACTCAAACACTTACAACTTCCAAAACATGTGGCAAAAAAATTTAAAGCTATTAGCTTCAAGAAACCGTTTAAACTTCAAGAAACTCATATAAACAACATTCATGCGAAATTGTCGGACAAAACGACGATTAATTTGAATTGTTTCTCAAACCAGAAACACATATTTTAGCATTGAATTCAATATAACAGTCTTTTACACGTCCGATCCATTATTTGAACTTTCAGGCTACACATACAAATTCAATTTAACTGTCAATCTGGAAGCCATTTAGTTGAATTAGGAGTACAAAAGCGCCTAATATCAAATAAGTCAGTCATTGGAAATGCTCACACAACAACAAAGCTGAATTAAATTTCATACAAATACACGCGCGCCATACACGTACATACACGTTTTGACCTTCGGATAATCGTAGGCTTGTTTTGTTCTTATTAATTCATACTCGGGTCGCACGATCCATGTAAAATTTGGATGTTGGCCCAGTCGCCCATGTGAGACAAATAATAGTAAATGTTGTGAAAATAATGATAAAGCACTTTTCTGAAACGAGAGTTGGTGTTTACATGGGAGTATTCTGCGAAGAGAAGCCTGTTTCATGGCGGCACGTGCGCGCTATTCGAGACAAGGAGAATGGCACGTGTGGGCTTGTGAGGTAAAACAGATTAAGTGCAGCTCAAGCTTGAAGGCAAAATTATATCAACAGACTTTTTGTCTATTTGTCTAAGTGCGTATGTGAGTGTGTGTGATAAATGGGCCTGCATTGAAAAAACCCACAACAAATTCTAATTAAAATCAGCAAACAAATCCATTCCTAGTTTAATGTTGTTTTTGTGTATCTTTGTTTTTGGGTATGTGTGTGCAAATTTTGGATTTAAATGATTGAGAACGGGCATGTATGAAAAGCATGTGTGCGATTTACAAGTATATACAAATTTTTGTCTAAAAAATAAATTCATTAAATGTGAAATGTTTTTATGCACCGATGAGGTTATGACTTTAATGCCTTGAGCTTTTCCGAAAAACTCCCCCAACTACCACCATACACTAAATATCGTTGATAGTCAGGCACATGTGTGCATGGTGCGTGCATATAGCATATACCACAATACAAAGCATACGCACTCAAATCAGTTTTTTTATTGTCTGGGCAAACTTTTTGATAAGAATTCCTGTTTTGTTTGGTAACTGGAGTTGTATCCTTGAAGTAAAAAGGATTGCAAGGGAATTCGAAACTTACGTAAGCACTAACACACAAACAAAAAGGTATACTTTCATAACAAAGAAATCACAGGTATTTGCTTGGACAACAAAAGGCTAGAGGAAATCATTCGGTGGGTTCTTGAATCAACTTTCTCTTAATAAAACGAGCATATACACATGATTAACGGGATTTAATGGATATTAAAATGTTTTGTTAAAGCACAGCCCATATATTGGAATTTAAAATGTGGTGTTGTTGAATAATCTATTAAAATTCTTTAAAATTCCAAATTGCTTAAGTATATGAGCAGCTTATTCGTTAAGCCAACCCCAGTAATTTCATAAATTCCACACATTTTCTCAAACCATTTTTCTTATGGAAAATAATTTGCCTTTCTTTATCGCCTTCAATTGTTTCACTTGCACGTTAATTAAAATTTCAGGCAGAAATATTTTAAACGGTACTTACCTATTTATATATATTAATCTTACTTTTGTGTTGTATTATTTTGAGCAGAAAACTGCAAGCTTTTGTCTGAAATTTTGTTTTATGAGCTTTCAAGTTATCTTTCACACTCTCTTTTGTATTGTTTACACATTATTAGTTTTAAGTTTTTAACATGCTTGTGCGGTATGAAGCATTTTAAGACACTAAAAATTGTAGAAGTTAGAAACGTTTGACAAGAAATTTTAAAGTCATGTTTTTTGAGGTACCATTGTGCCAACAGTAAATTATTTTTTATTAAAATTATAGAAAAAATCTTTAAATACCAAATAAATTTTATAGTGAGAGATCGATTCGAAAACGACTCGTAATCGAATATTTGAAGGTGACTAATGAAAATAACTTAAGGGGTTACATGGGTTACAGTCCTAATTTCAATAGTTTTCATTTTTTGTTTCATATAAAAAATTATATATAATATTTTATTCAAACTTTTTGTTACTGTACAGATACATATTTTCCAAAATCCAAAGGAAGATATTCAAATCTCGGCGATTATGACGCCATTTCCGACATTGCCTTGAGAAAAAGGTGGTTCCGCGTTGATAGTTGAATCTCTAATTTTCTTCTTCTTTATGTAAGTGTAGACACCGCTTATTCCGCATTGGAGGATGCTTTCAGTAGAAGCTCACGCAAGTGAGGAAAGTTCTCTGATTGCCATTTACTTGGGAGTGACCAGAAACGATTCTTTCGCATATGGCTCAAGCAGCTCACGACTTACAGTCTTAGACCAAGTATCCTCTAGGGTGCCAACGAAAATCCATGCGGAGGCAAGCTAAAGTGAGAAAGCGAACCATGCCTCCTCAGGGTGATATTGAGTTTGAAACCCGCCACGGAAAAAAACGCCCTCGAATGAAAGGTAAACATCAGCCTCGGAAAAGAAACCCTATTTTCATGAAGTTCTCTAGAATCAGCGAAATTTAAAAAAAATTACTTCTTCAACTAAGACCATAACTAGGTATTGGACGAAGGAAAAACAAAAAGTGAAAATTGTGTTTTGGCCGACATTTTTATAAAGAAATGCTGATCCTAAGCGCGCAAACTTTCTAGGCTGTATCTCCAAAACTAAATAATAAATAATATTCTAGACACGTAATATAACTAAATAAGACTATATTTTTTCGCGTTTTAAAGCGTTTCTTTAAAGAAAATAATAGGTTTCAAATTAAAAATCCTATTATATACATATATATAAGAACACTAACACTAGCAGCAAGAAAAACAAATAAGGTATATATATAACCTATAAAATTGATGAAGACTCTGAGTCTAAAGGTACCAATTTAATAATTAGCATAGCTTTTTGTTCAACGCTGTTTTGCTCTTTTCGGACCGAGCTTTCGCTTTAAAAGGCGATAGAAGCAATTATCTCCTGGCAAGCATAGAAAGGTCTATGTTTATGATAATATGTCTACTAGATTAAAATATAACATAATCGCCTACTCCTTTTAGTTCGCTTTGAAAGTTGGATCCAAATATCATTTGACAAACCTGAATAAGGTTATATTCAGCCATTTAGGATTCACTGAATACATCTAAATCGAACGGAAGATCTCACCTTCTGTTTATACGCAAATTTAGCTAGTCGTATCACAGAATAGAAATATGCCATGGTTTAAAGGTGTATCCGAAGAGTAAAGATCAAAAAGGAGTTACAATTTGAAAAGCAGGAATTCTGCCGAACATAAATACGAAAAAACTCCACAAGGGCTCACCTAAGTGATTACAATTTGCACAGAGCACCCACCACCTCTAAGTTAATATTTAATTAAAAAATTTTTTTTTTCTGCATTTGCAAATACAAAGCAAAAGCAAAAAGCAAGCATTCCTTACAAATTTATTATTTCTTTAAATAATTTCATTCATTTGTGTTGAATTTGGCTTGGGGCACGTTGGCGCATGTTTCAGGTCGGCATAATTACAGCTACTTATAAGTATGCAAGTCCACACACACGTACACACAAAGGAGTACAAATCGTGTAATGAGCTCGCTCAACCCAACTGTGTTGAGGTGAAAGTGTATATACATGTGTGTGTGTTTGTATACATGTAAACGCAAATATCTTGCTCATTTGCCAAATGTGTTGCAAGCGTCGAATAAATGAATATAAATTGCATTAAATTTGAGGGCGCCACATGTTATTCAACAGCTGAACCAACGAAGCACACACACATACACATACACGGCTGCTTGCAAACAACTGTCAAAGAGGCGCGTGAGGGGGAATGAATGGGCCTGATAAATTTTGAAAACAAAGCCAAAACAAACGGAACAAACATTTGATATCGTTTGGCCTGACGCTTGCACCGTTGCACACAGCTCTCTTCGCCGCACCGTATTTAGTGGCGCCACTGAATGCCAACCAACCAAGGAGGAACGTGAAGTTCATTACGTCGAAATTATGCGTTTTAACCGCCGGCGTTTGCACTCACACACACACACACATGCATGTGTATAGCTCTGCATGGGAGTGAATAGAAAAACACTTTGTGCCAAAACAGTTAAGAGCGCGTAAATAATCGCACCTGCTACGCACCCTGAAAGCAATAACGCTCCCCTAATCGGCTGCCAAGTGTTGGATAATAGCGGAGATGGCATTCGCACAGCTTTCAGTGCGGCAGCCAGCAGCTGACAAGCTCCGATATCAATGGTATATTTACTCAAAGGGAGAAGAAAGCATCGTATTTACAGCACTGTGTGGGGATACCACGCACATTGAACGGTAAATCTCAAACCGCATCCAAATGGCGACGTGCCGGACGTGACTGCCACCAAAATGTGGCACGATTTCGGGTTTTAAATTTATGGACTCTTCTTGCCCTACACAAATTTTGGATGATTATGGATGGATTAAGCGCGAAACTCGAATGAATTTAATAGCCTCATAAATGCAACAAAAAGTTACATAAATAAACAGAATGAGTGAATGTCAGCTTTTGGGCGTAGTATTAAGCTACTGTAGGTAGTCAAAAATTTAATTCTCAAATGAAAAAATTATTTCGAAATAATGAAGACTGGTACTTATCAGAAATCACATGAGTATTTCTAATCAAACTTCAACTTATTTTTATATTTATAATAAAAATAAATAAACAAATATGTACCCTTTTGATCGACATTTTTTGCCTTTTTTTTTTAATTTTCCCATCAGTGTAAATTGAAATTTCGAAATTTCCAGAACGGAATCGAGCGAACCATTGTTACTACACGAACTGCTACAGCATCACCACCTTCGTTATTTTCACTAATTTTTGAACAGCTGTACCTCTTTTTCGACTTCCTTGAATTTAATTTTTAAATGAAGCTTAAAATCTCACCTTTCCAATACTATATGGTATGACAAAGTGTGATTGGTAGCACTAGAGATATGCGCTGCAACGACATCTACTAAGAATATAAGAAAAGACTTTTTCGAACACCAATATATACTATTTTTTAATATTTTAAGAACAAAAATATAATATGCACTTGAGGAATAATTTTACTAGATCTCAATAAAAAATTGATTGATTAAACGTGAACTTGAATTCAAAACGTTATTGTCAATAGATAAAATTTGATACAATTTTTACATGACCTAAAAGTCATAATTCCCAAGCAATAAACAATTTAGGTAAAATTTTTACAGACAATTGTAATATTATTAAAGAACAACATTCTTATAGGTTGAGTAAAGGAGTTTCATATTTAGTTGAAGCTTATCCGCAATAAATTTTGAGACTCTATGAGTAAAGCTACCAGGAAATTCCACGATTATTTGCGTTTTGTCAAGTTCATTTGGGATTTTTCTAACAATTTTTTTTTAAATTTGGCAGATTTTTTAAAATTACATATTTTTCTTCCCATACGAGTAGATCCTGTCTTCATTACCAATTGCAAATATTCAATTCAAGATAAGTAAAACACGGCGTATACGCAACTTTTATATCCACAACCATTTCAGAACCCACTGCATATGAGCAATTTAAGCCTGTGAGTGGACACCTAAATTTTTAGAAAGTATAAAAAACAACACTAACTGTTGCTGACAGTTTCAGTCAAAACATGTCAGCACAACAAAAAGCAGAGGAAAAATTAAAAAAGACGATATTAAATTGTAAATGAGAGAAGAGCGTGAAAAACAGGCGTTCAACAAAAGCAAAACAAATAAATTTTTAAACGACAAAAAAACTAACAAATGAAGGTACTCACAAAAAATATGAATTAAACAAAGCTAACAAAAACACAACAAAGCGCGGAACAAACAATAATAACAAAGGACTTTTGACCAAACCGCGCTCAGTGGCAAGTTCACATTAGTGCTGGAAATAAATCATAAGCATAATGAAGTGTGTGTCTGAACGCAAAAATGTCAACAATGTCGAAGGATACCAGACATGACGCACCAAGAGCTAGAAAAGAAAACAAAAACGAACAACACAGGAGCACCGGAAGTAGCACGGCAGTGGGGGCGGGGCGTTTGCATTGTAACAAAAGTGAAGTTAATATGAACTGACACCGAATGTTGCAGAGGAAGACCACACCGCCGTTGCGGCCGGTACCTTTTGTCCCCGGCAACACAGACAATAGCCTGTACGCACGCATGCATACACACGCACACGAGTAGATGGGTAACTAATGAAATACATAAAGTGAAGCCAACCAGTTGATTAGCTTTGACGGGAAGTGGAAAATGTGTTGCAAGGAGCGCATAGTGGCATACAAATAAAAGGAAAATAGGCCAGGCCTGAAGAGACTAAAGGAGGTTAGTAGGAAATCGCCCGACTTAGACACAACATTATGCACACGTGGCCACATAATTGCCACGATGTGTGTGTATACTAAGGGTTGCTGTTTGTGGCAAGTAAACTGCACACCAACTGACATATTCCTCAGGAAACAGGTAGTCATAGCCAAGCCAGACAAATGTGAAGGGGTGATGGATATGGTAAGCATTTAAGTATGCGTTAATGGGCCTTTAGTGTGCCCATAAACCGTTAAGCTCTGTGGAATGACGCGAAACAAAGTGCGCTGCTAAGGGATGAAGGCAACCACCAAAAATGGTTAAGTCAACGGGTACGCGGACGGACGGCATTTAGGTAGGGAACTAATTATCGTAGTGCATTCGCTTGAAATGCGCACATTTTACATTTTTAATGTTGGCACAACGACTCTGGTGCGGCGCTGGGCGCTAGCAAAGCATAACACCCACTTTGTGTACTTTATTATTTATTTACTTTCAATGTTTCACTGCTTGTTTACTTTGCCACTTCAATCTTTCGAATCTAGCTCACAAACTTGCTGCAAATGCTTGGGCAGCATTTTGAAAACACTTTAATTTATTTTTTGCTCAAAGCACTTGAAAAATTTCGAAAACAACAACAGCAAAAGCCAGACACGGCACTCGATTTGATACAAAGTTTCTGAATTTGCCCACTGGCTGTGAGTTTACATGTTTCAGGTTGTTGGCTATTTATTGTATTTTTTGCATTTGTTGTTGCCTGTTACAATGTATATGTATATTTATGCACTTGAGGAGATCTCAACTATTAATCAAATTTAAAACAGTCGTCGCGTTTATTGCCACAAAACGTACTTCGCGCACCGAATGTTCAAATAAAACTGAAGCAGTTTCCACGTCGAAGGCAGGAAAACAGCGAACGTCGAGCAAGAGCCACTGCCAAGTCGAGCAAAAGCTTTCGCCGCTGCAACAACAGCAACACAGAGTGCCAACAGAGCTTTTGCCACATGCCTAGTGGACGACTTATGAGCTATGTGACAGAAAAGCTCACAACAACGCGGCGAAAATCCTTAAAATGTGCTCACATCCGCTCGTCTCCGCTCTCGCTTTCATCACACTCTCGAACCGCCGCTTTCGCCATCACTTTGTAATGCGGCGGCATTCTTGTAGCATTCAAAACACCTGTAAGCGTCGTCGGTTTATTGTTGTTGCTTTTATTGTTGTTCTATGTATGTATTGCTCCGTGTGTTTTGCTAATAGTTGGCGCATCCATCCAATGTGCTTGTATGAATGAGCGTAGAGCGCTTAGCCGGCAAAAAGAAGAAACGTGAAAGCATTTGTGCTCTCTCTCCCGTACTCGTTCTTAGCCAGCATATGGCATGAGACCACTGCTTTGCTGGGTGGTGGTAATTGCTGGTACGACAGTGCGCGTTGTTGCCAAAGGATTTGTGGGTGGCATGCGACAGTTTCAAAATATTTAAGAAAACGGAAGCTCAACAGCTGGCACATTAACTTTGCCTTCCATTTCTGTATGCCCAGCCGCACATGGCTCTGACTGTGGCTGGATGGAAAGGAGAAAACTCAATGATCTTTTAATTTAGAATTAAATAAATAAAGGCCTTAGTTTTTTAAATTTTTTTCATCGTAAAACCTACGAAAATATTATAGATAAGAAGACGCCTATAATATTGACAATAAGATTTAAGTCTGATTTTCGAACAAATAGACTCCAGAACTCGGCTACCTCAAAAGCAAAACCGCAAAAAACACGAACATGAGTTGAACGAAGATATTTCTTTCTACTACTTACTCTGGTCCAGATTCTGCTTAGCCCAATTGTAGGGGTTTTAATCGGACACTGTACAAAAGTCGTGCATGTGATGCCAATTTTTTTTGGGAGGAGAGGTAAAAACATCCTACTGCTTTCTTCTCGACTGAGGTTTAAATAATTTGGATTTCTACCTTCTTGTACATCTACATTACTAAGCGATTTGCCTACAATCTACATTCAATCAATCGACGGAACTAGAAAGAAATTTTGTTGATAAATAAGGACCTCTCTTCCAAACAAAGACATTTTTTGGCGTTTATATAATTTAAATGGGATTCAGATAATCTCCGTCACGAAAATATTCTCGAAGTTTGTAAAGAATGTCCATTTGAAAAAGAATTGGGAAAAGTAGTAGAATTAGATAATATGAAGGAAAGGAATTGAAGATTGATGTTGGGACACAAAATATTAATATAATGCAATTTTATTCGATAAATTGTACAAAATGCGTGCACATCAAAGCAGCATTATATTTATCATTATATTATCAAAGGAATGACTAATTCATCCCACCATTGAGAGCGGACTCCTTTTAGAGCGCCTAATTTTAGTTGTCTAATGACTACGCTACTTATGAGAAATTGAAATATTATCTTTCTAAATAAAAAAAAAAAGAAAAGAAAAATCTATTTAAAATGTCTCAAAAGCCACCAACGACGATTTGTCACTTCCATATTCATAGCGATGCTGCGAGTGCTATGTTTTTAACAAAAAAAAAAACACAAACAACGCAGCATAATTAACTCTCTGATGAGCTTGTAAAATAAATTATACACGAAAAAAATAATTGGACATGAAGGCGTATTTTAACAAGTTCATCACGGCAAGCCAACGCCAGCAGATATTTGCTTAATAAAATAAATTGTGTGAAAATCAAATAAAAAGAGGAAAATGGCGATTTCTACCTCATTTTGATTTCGCACAACTTCCTGGATAAAAATTCCACTTAAATTAATTTCGAAAAAGAACATAACGGAATTGATGCAACACTTCGACGCCTCGCCGCTGAATCATGAAATATTTTGCTCTTTTTTATATATTTTATTTTTTGTTGCTTTTGTTGCGGTACTTCAACTCATTTTCGCCTATTTTACGCGCATTTAACGTCACAAATGTGGAAGCGTTCGTGTGTGCGATCGGCCAATTAATTTCGCATATTATTGCGCACTGTAATTGAGACAAATATAAATAAACTCTTTTTTTGCTGCAAAATGTGGATTGCAAATATACAACAACAACGGAAAAAAGCTGGGAATGACGATTCAACAATTTTTTCATCAACACAAAATATTATGAAACTGTAGCGGAACCGATATTGCAAAAACAACAACCCGATTTTTGAATTGGTGTTAATCAAAAGTTCTGCAATTCCGGAAAAACTTGCGTTGGATGAGATTACTATACTATATAATATCCAGAATCAAGATTTTACTTTATATTTATTAACTTTGATATTTTAAGAATAATGTGAGAAAAATATCATGGGTCAAGATCAACAAATGGTCGCAAAACCAGGATTGAATCGAAAGGTTATGTTGAGTGTTTGGTAGGATTGAAAAGGAATCATCCACTATGAGCTGCTCCAGCCTGATGGAGCGATTAATTCTACTTTTTACTGATGAGATTGAAGCAATAAAAAAATCGAAAACGGCGAGAACTGATCAACAGTAAGTGCTTGGTATTCGCTAAATATTGATTTTTTCTGATTTTTGAAGAAGAAGATTATTGTAAGAAGTACACCAGGTGACCGACAAGGCAATTTACTTTTGGCTTGCTCTCATTTACTCGCTTTCTATATCTGTCTCATCATTTCTTGAATTGCGTCTTACAAGCTCTGTATTCTTTTATGTGAAAGAGTAATAATTAAAAAATTACATGTATGTATATTCATAAATGTTTTTGTTTACTACATTCAAGTGTGGGAGGTCTTCAACTATTCCTTTTTATACATACCGCTTTTATTTATTGAAAGAGAATAAATTATTCGCGCTCCCATACCTCACGTCTTGTGAAGTGCAAATTGTTTAAGATTTAAAATAATATGACCGCAAATAAAAATACTCACACGACGTAGAAGTAAACAAATGTGAAAGGCGACTAGTGCAGACAAAACCGAAAGCTTTCGTCCACTCTGAATAACTATTACTAGGTTGGCTTAAGAGTTTCAGTGTGAATGAAGTACAAAATTTTGTTTGACTATATACAATTAAAACCCTCACTACATTTCATTGAAAAGCCTACCTCTGAAAATTCAAAGCACAAAAGTTAAAAAAAATTCTATTTTAATTGTAGCGGGTTCCGCGGTTCTAGCCAATTTATTTATAAATATTACACTTTCATTGATGGCGTCAACGCTCGGCACTCGAATACATTGCAGCGCAGAATCGGCAATTTATCACAGCTGTCAGCTTGGATTGGATCTCACCTGCGAAAAAATGGTTGACGACATGCGAGCAGCAATTTCGTGGTTAATTTACGATTCAGCAATAAATGTCTCACCCACTTTAGATTAATTTTATTTGTCGTTGTAATATACATACATTTATTCGAGCAAACATCAAATGGCTTTCCTTTAAATTCCGTACATGTGTTTGCAGTTGTTGTGCTTTCATGTCGTGGAGGAATTTTCTTGAAACAAAGTAAATATTTGCAAAGAAGGAAATTAAATAAGTCAAGAATTCAATAATCCAATAGAAATCATACAAAGTTGTTCTTTGTTTAGCGAGATTTCAAAATGCTGCGTCGAGCCAAAAACTCTCCACCTTACATCTCATCTCAAAAATCTGTAAATTGCGACTACAGAAATCTAAAAAAAGGCTGCTTCCCAACACAAGCAGTACAAAACTTGGTGCAGCTATCTTATACAAAGAGAGAGTCTGAACGCTTGGAGAGTTATCATTTGAAATGGCGAAAAGTTTCAGTGGTATCTCAAGGTCCTGGTACAAAAGTTAGTTTTATCAGATCTCATCCGAATATTTATCATAATATTTCTCAAGATCAAAATAAACGACTCGGGTACGAAATAAGGGTTAAGCCCTTGAAATGTGCCTCAAAATCATAGTAAAGCTCTCTCTTGCATGACATATTACTGCTAAATGTAAGTTTACTCAATATTTTCTTGTAATTTAGGTCAAATTCCATACTAACTTTTTCGGATTTTTTTTAATAATTACTTTACCGTTCAAAGCCAAACTTTAGAGGCGTTCGATCTAAACTTTTATTGACAAGCATCTATTTATCATTTTCTAATCGCTTTCAATACTCGTAACAATAGAAAATTTATCGAAAACTTCATCAATATCAAATGGAAATGGAAATAACTTTCACTGGATTTTGGTTAGACAGGCACAGTGAAGGAATAATAATTAAACAAAAGCAAAAAGGCAATATAACGCCTTAAATGAGGTTCCACAAGTATGAAGATCGTTATGGTGACCACCGCAAATTCCAAAGCCGACCACCCAAAGGCACACACACATACACAACCGCAATGGTGCGCAGTCAGACAGTTATATTCGCAGGTAAAAAAACAATATGGCCAAAGCTGATGGCTCGGGTGCTCGTGTGGGTGAGTGCTCGTAGTTGCAGGCAATGAAAGACAATGAAAACACAATATTTTATGTGTGGCAGACACAGAAAACAATAACATAGACGGTGTAATAACAGATAGACAGACAGACAGGCTAGAACAGGCCGCAACGGCCAGGTGAAGCTGAATTTGCGCGCAATTCCTGCGAACCGGAAGCCGTCAAGGGATATTTGTGTGCGTGTGTGCTGGAATGCTGGTATTGCCACTGCCACTTGCAGCCTTGCTGCAGGGGCAACTACATAGGTTGGGAGGCCAAAATTCGTTTCGTTTGTGTTGAATCAACGGAAATGCCCCTAAAGGCTTCGTGTACACGCATTTCTAGGTATGCGTGTATGTATGAGAGTTGTTGATGTGCAGGTGTGTGCAATCCAATCGAAATATATAATTGTATTGCCACATGAAGGCTGTTAGCGGCAAGCGCACGCAGCCAGAAAGAAGCATAGCGATAAGGGGGGAAGGGAGAGGAGTGCGGAACGTGCATTTATATCGTAGAAATTTAATAGTAATAAAACTTGTCATACTATACTTTTGCTGTGTGATAGTACAAGGTAAATGTCATACTCTTTGAGCTGCAGGCCAAATAGGGGCTTTGTATAGGACGTGGAAATAAAGAGGATAATATTGCAGAAAGTGCAGGTATAATTGTATGTGTGTACCTAACGATTTCGAAGAAAAAGCAGGGACCCTGCAGTGAACCATCAAACTAGTATGCACTTATACTAGTTTACGACTAGAATACCCTGACAAAAATCGAACTATGTGTAGTAAGAAAAGCTCAGAGTTTAACCAATGTTTTAGAAAGTTAGCATTGAAGTTAGCATTGATTGTCCTAAAACCAACAAATTCTGAAGAAAGGGGTACCTGAGAATATAAATTGAACTAGACTATTTTATATATGCTTTGAACTAGTAAGAGGCTGCTAAATTTCTGAGCGAAAACTGTTAACAATCGAAATCTCGCAAAATTCCAACCTATAAAAATACCAATTGCTTGTATGAATGCAGTTTGGCTGACTAGTTGTGCTGCAATTGGTAGAAGTTGTAAAGCAATAGAGTTTACTGCAGGGTTGCTTTATGCGGTCTGAGTGAGAGTTATTCCCCATTTAATTCCCTTTGGTGACTTTACGACCTTTGATGCTTTGATTGAAATTTCGAGTGGGTTGCGTAAATGCCTACGTCATCGACGTCCAAGACATTTTTACGGACGGGTCTTTTTCACCACTTATTTTCGCTTTAATAATTTCGCTATAATAGTAGTTGGATAAATAATCGATAACAACATTACTTTTAATCAAACTTTACACTTTTCTTACATGATTTAATTCTCTTTGATTGATATTGGTAAGAAGTTTAGACAAAGCTTCTGCCACCATTTTGACAACTTGCTGGAGAGGAAAGAGTAATGTAATGTAATGAACGTAAGCAGAGAATCCCAATGATTTTTAAATTCGCGTCGCCTATGAATGCGCAATTAACCCTGGTAGCAGCTGCGACCTCCAGTGAATCTTATTTAATATTATGCTTTAGTCTGCTCAAAAGTATCTTCGAGAAAGCTTTAGATATTAGAAACTAGCGCATAACGGTAAATTTCCACAAACTATATTACGAACTACTTAATGTCATGAAATTGAGCCACAAACCATACATATTGGCCAACAAAATTAAACGAAAAAACTGACCTGCCAGCGAGCAAACATTGTTTAGCTGAATTGAAGAATTGAGTGATAAAAACAACAAAAAGCCAAAATAAGGCATGTTAAGTGAGAAGCGAAGAAGGCGAAGAGAAGGAAAGTGTAATCTATTGTTATTACATCTCGGCCATAAGGCGGAGACTATTTGAAAATAGCAGCGTAAATGGCACGCAGCCGTCGAGGTGGGAGCATGCCAGTAGCCGAGCTTAGCTACTATGCCAGTGGCGCAAATCTCAGTGCACACACACACACATATATACACACATGCATAATATAAAAGCATAACCAGAAGCCACGGCCATCAACGGAAATCACGCAGCGCAAGCACGGCAACGGCATCGGAAACATGCGCCAGCTGCCTCTGGTCAACAGAGGAAATGTTTGGGTGAATGTATGTTCACTCAGTTGTAGCTTTCGGTGTCTGCACAAATGGGTCCAATAGACGCCGCCAACGATCTGTTTATAGCCTCAACTATGGTTACAACAATTTGCTCTTGTTATGGCGGTATGCAGCAGTGGCACACATGTACTATGTCTGTAAATGTACATGTGTGTGTTGATGCATGCAATTTGAGTGCAAAGCCACGGTCTCTCGGTTTGCTTCGCTTGTTAAGCAAACGCATTTGCGGCCTGATGATGTGTTCGGTGTTTGTGCCACAAACATACAAGCTGAGCAGCAAATTGAAATTAGTTTTGCGCTCTGAAGTGGAGAGCGGTAACAGCAGAAGCCGCCAGAAATTGAAAATCCTTAAGACTCAGATTTGCGTCTCTGATGTGCGAGTATTAAGTTACTTTATTAAACCGGGCGCAATAATGGATACAAAAGACTCGAATGCCTTGGGCCACTGCCAAGCAAATTAATCTCTAACTGCCAATCGCCGTCAGATTATTTTCCATTTCGTTTGGATTGCAGCAAAGCAGTGAAATGAATGAAGACATGATAGCATTTCTAAGTGTCAATATCAATTCATGCGCATGTGTGCGTGTGTGATTTCAAATAATGAAACTTTAGGACATTTTCTGACATAGTTCGTTGTGATAAATTGAAGCATGGAAATCTGCAAATTAAGACCAAAAGATGCAGTTAATTTTGTTTATTTGTATTTTATTTATCACAATCAGATTTTGTCAAAATGCTATATGCAGTTGCAAGAACGTCATGGATGCAATGAAGATCAATTTACAGCAGCTGAATTTGAATTATGATGTTCTTGGGCTACCCAGAGGATTTTTGATCAAAGACCGAAAGTCGTCAGCTGCTTGAGCCATATGTAAAAAAATCGTTTCTGGCCACTGCCAAGTGAATGGCGATCAGAGAACTTTAGTCACTTGCGTGAACTTCTACACATGACTCCATCCTCTCTTCTACTCTTGTAGAATCCAAAGAGGTGATCTAGTGACCGATGTCCAGAGCACAAAAAAATTATGGAGGGAAAGTACAACGCCAGGAGAAGCCGAACCCGATTCCTCAATCGATGCCGATGGAACAGACGTTCCTTTGCCCGACCATGAAGAATTTCGAACAGCAATTACCCGTCTGAAGAATAACAAAGCGGCGGGGGCCGGCGATTGCCGGGCGAGCTATTCACACCCGGCGGCGAACAACTGATAAAGAGCATGCATCAGTGATTGGAATTTTAATTTTTTTAAAAAGGGAGAACCCACAATCTGCACCAACTACCGTGGGATAAGCGTCCTCAACATCGCGTATAAGGTTGCATCGAGCGTATTGTGTGAAAGAATAAAGCCCAACGTCAACAAACTGATTGGACCCTTTCAATGTGGATTTAGACCTGGAAAATGAACAACCGACCAGATATTCACCATGCGCCAAGCACTCCACCTCTTCGTCGATTTCAAAGCTGCTTTCGATCGCAAAAATTTTTCCCCGCAAAACTAATACGGCTGTGAAAACTGATAACTGTAGATAATTTCGTCTATCTTGGAACCAGCATTAACATCAACAACAATGCTACGCTCGAAATTAAACGCAGAATGTCTTTTACCAAACGGTGTTACTTGGAACTGAGTAGGCAAATTGAGAAGTAAAGTCCTCTCTCGACGAACAAGCACCAAACTCTTTAAGTCACTCATTATTCCCGTCCTGCTCTATGGTGCATAGGTTTGGCCGATGACAACAACCGATGAATCGATGTTGCTAGTTTACGAGAGAAAGGTTCTGCGAAAGATTTATGGTCCTTTGCGCGTTGACCGGCGCGGCCAATATCGCATCCGATGAAACTATGAGCTGTATGAGATATACGACGGCATTGACATAGTTTCGCGAATCAAGAGACAGTGCCTAAGCTGGCTAGCTCATGTCGTACGTATGGATAAAAATACTATAGCTCTGAAAGCATTCGACGCAACAAACACCGGGGGAAGCAGAGGAAAAGGAAGACATCCCATCCATTGAAAAGACCAGGTAGAGAAGACGCCACGTTGCGAAAAAAAGAAACGACTAGTGCGCTGCTGTTAACACGGCTATAATCGCGTAAGCGGTGTTTACGCCAGCAAAGAAGAACTGTGTATGCTTTATTGGTCCGATATCGACGATTACGTGAAATGAGCACCTTCTTGAGGAGAAAAGAATGTGTTGAAAACTTCAAATCAAAAGACGGGCATCACTAAATGGACTCAGTTCATTACGCTGATAGCTGTATCTGACGATTCCTTTTGGGTGTTAGAAACTTCGTGGCAAACTTTATGCAACCGGTTTCGGTATATATTCGAAGTATGAAAAGAGAAATTGTTGTTTTGATATTTTAAAAATACTCAAACAGGATGAGGAGCGAGGCTACTTATTAGAACTATAAAAAGGGCAGTAAATATCACGGATACCGTAATGTTAATGAGCGAAGTATTACGCAAATTTGAAAAATAGAATTGTCAACTTGCAAGATATAATTTTTACTACGGTATTATAGTGAATACCGAATTGGTGCTTTCGTTTTTTACTATGTTTCCATGATGAAGTACATTAAATTTATAACACTGTTAAAAATTTGTTAATCTCGGATATTTTCGTGAATATTGACAGCTCAGTTGTGCAGAACAATGGCTATTTTACACCCGATGCCAACACGACGCATTAAATAATAACGATTTAAAAAAAATATAGAAAATATAATTATAATGCATTTTGCGATGGACTCCTCGAAAAAAAAAACAACAACAAAATGTGAAAAGCCGGAATGTCCTAAATGAAAAAATCAATTGCGCAATTTATAGCGGGAACGAGTGTTATATGTAATAAGCGTGACAATAAATGATAAGAGTGAAATTGACTTTTGATGACACTTGTGACACCTGCAGGCATTTTACAAGCCAATTCTCCCGCAGTGAAATTGTCATCACAGCCATGGATAGTATATGTGTGCGTATGTATGTCTATACTTCTAAATAAAAATATATATATGCACCGCTATGGCCACATTGCATAACCGCTAAAGTTGAGTTAAGTGTTGCCAGCAGAAGAAATGTCGCAATGGCTCTTTCTTTTTAAACAAGCACTTTCCACTTTGCGTGGCTCCAATAAATTTTCCAGAATGAAATTATATTAACCATCATAGCACATGACCTTAGGCATCGAGCAGCTCATCAAAATTTGTCCAAATCGAGTTATGCCGTTTCTGCTACGGCCCACCGAATTCAGGTATGTATGTTTGTACTGTCGTTAGCTTGTAAGTATTCGCACAATGACAGCGAGTTCATCAAACATCATTTCATTGCCAAATCAATGACAATTGAAGCTGACGCTGAAACGGGTGCTATCGCCAATGAATGATGCCGAATTGTCAATGTGTTGACGTTTCTTGCCTCTGCTCGGCGGCAAGGGTGTGTAACGATGTCGAAGTAATGACTGCCACCCGCACTAATATCGCTTAAAAAGCAAGCGGCGATGTCACTTGTGTGTGTTGTTGCGCAAATAATGGCCGAACGGGGACGAACACACACACATGCAGCAAACATTTGAGCCGACACAGTTGCGCTTTGTGCAGTGATGGTGACATGCGGCGGAAACGGTTAAGACAATGTTATGTTTATGCACTTATACGTAAACACAGATAAGCACTTTAACAGTTTGGCTGTAGGCGTCGGGGCGAATGAGCACCATCATTGCCAATTGACATTGGTGCTCGTACACGAAAACCGGGAGCAGCGAGTGATTTCGAAATGCGGCACATTTAAGAGCGATTGCCAGTGAGTACACAAAACAAGCAGAAGACCTGTGTGCTTGCGCTAAATAAATAAAATATTTAATAAATGTCAACTGCAAGTGGAATTTTTCTTCTTGTATTTCTTAAAGAATCCTTAAATAATGGATTAAGTTGAAAATAAGTACATTTGGAGTAACATATGCATGTGGTTCTTGTGAAAAGCTTCCCTTAAACCTCCCTCTTTCTAAGCTTTTAGAGGGTTTCGGGAGATGAAGAACAAAATACGGAAATCGAAGAATTCCACTCAGCTTGAAAACATTATCAACAAGTAAGGAAGGGCTAAGTTCGGGTGTCACCGAACATTTTATACTCTCGCATGATAAAGTGATAATCGAGATTTCAGGCGTGGTTGT